>NC_046156.1:218007930-218284039 GCF_011064425.1 Rattus rattus
AATTAACAAAGAGTGCTAATTAAAATACTACTTTTCTGTTGACACCTTAGATGCACAACTTTATTCATTATTGCACAACTCTTGGTTTCTTACATGTGGCCGATTTTAAAGTCACCCCCTGATTTTTATAGTGTAACTGCATGTTAGATAAAGATATTTAAGCTGTCAGTATAAACTGCTTCTGTTTTCATTTTGCATTTAATTTCAATGCCAGACTCAAGGCATAAATTTTTCATCACCTGCAATGCTATGAATAAAAGATTAAAAGAAGAACCGAGAAGAACTCCTAACACACGCGGCGCATGCAGCACGATGTGCAGACGCAGTATTCATACCTAGATGTTTAATTTTCATCTTTTTTACACCAGGAATGAGATTATTTGGGCTAATACATCATGGAGGTAATTTTTCAGTGTTTTTTGTCTGCCAAATTCAAGTTTGGCTAGTGCGAGCCACATAGGCCACCATTCCACTTGAAATCTGCAGTGCATGCTCTGAGGTTTAGATGCTGCTAGGTTAGCACTGCAGAGGGCCTATGCTTATATTCTTAGAAAGAGACTATTTCGACATTATGCATTTTCTTTGATTCCATGGAGTAGCATGCACATTAACCTTGCCTGAAAGTTCAAAGGGCTAAGAATTACTGAAATGGTCCTACTTCATATCAGTGCTTCATTAAGCTTGCTTCATGTTTTCGGTGAAAAGGCATAATCAATCCTAAGAGGTGAACACGTGGGCTCGGTGTCAAGGAGTATGTGTGTGTGTGCACATGTGTCTGTCTGTGTGTATCTGCACATATGTGCAAGTGTGTATATGTGTGTGTTTCTGTGTTTGTATACATGCATGCACACACATCTTAATGAATATATATATAGATATACATATATATTCACACATAATGTATGTATAACTTAAGACTTTTATGTAGCAGAATGCACCCTCACTATCACCTTATTATCGTTCTCAGGACTCAGACAAGAACATTTTCTAATTCTTGGCAATAGACTCTTGATGACCAAGAAATGTACACGCTCCTTCCACAGTCTCATCTGGATTAACTTGGCTTTCCTGGTCTTGGCATTCCAAGACAATCTGAGCTGGCTAAAGTCTTCAGGTTTATTGAGGAAGGCGGGAGTTATTTACTGTAAGTCTAGTGGAATATAATATTATATAACTTATTATCTTTGTTTTAATTATTTAGCCTAACGTTTATGGCTCAATATTAATTCCAGGAAAAATTAAACCACCTTACCAACAATTTGCTCTGTTGGCTAGGTAATAGTGCTAATGAAATTAAGGAAGTTGGGCCGCTTTTGGGCAGGTTGGTTAGATTTGTTTTGCAGTCATACTGACACCTCATCCTCCTAGGTTTGCTAAATGCTACTGGTAACCATAATAACCAAATCAGAGAATATAAGTGGATCATCGGAAGTCCATCTCTGATATCAGGCTACAGAGGGCATTAGTATTATCTTTTGTGATCACTGTACAAATTACGAGACTTTCTCCTCTCTCATTCTATCTTAACCCCTCTCTCATTCTCTCTCTTCCCTATATCATATTCTTTCTCTCCCTCCCCCACCTTCTTTCTCAATTATTGTATATGATGGCATGACAAATACCAAGATATCTTCCAAACAGATAGCATGCTTTAATTATGAAGACTTCATAATATCTCTGCAGTGTTGGCAAGTTTTTTTGTTGTGATAGAAAAGCTCAAAAAGGAAAAGGTTAAGTCATTTGTCTGAGGTCACACAAAATGTCAGAGGTATTTCCAGGTTAGAATTCCTGTCTTGTTTGTCTTTTTCCATTGTGGTACTGATGAGACAGATCTCTCTGCTTCTGTGGAAACAGCCTGAAGTCACAGCAGTATTTCACTATATTATGACCTTATTTTTCATTATGGTAGATGACATAAGTCATAGTGATTTAAGGATTAGAGATGTATCTTCCATTATGCAAACACAAATGAATGGACATTTGAGCTTGCTGAACAGATAAATTAGAAGGTGTCATGTATCACCTAGTTGATACTCTTTCTTATTATCATTAATCACTTTTTTGCGTGGCCCAACTTTCTAAGTAAATGGATAAAATAGCAAACACACTTTATATGTCTTTGAAACTACAGTGAGCATTAATAAATATGTATTTGTGACAGTGGTGTTTGATTGGAAAGTGGTCAGGGAGTATAAGACTTCATGTGCTGTGGGAATAATGGAAACAATAGATAAGGTTAACCTCATGGTGTTAGGCAGCAGTGGACTTGTCCTGAAGCAATTTTAGAACGGTGCATTATATCAAAATGCTATATCAAGATGATATAACATGGACTCCAAACATAATGAGTATCTACAGACATGATGCAGCTAAGGAAAGAGGAGAATGTCTAAACAGCAGAGTAGGAGAGGCGGCTTGGGGCAACTATGGAACAGGAAGACTTCTGGGTGTAACATAGTGCTTCTCTGTTAATAGAAACTAGTGTGGGAAATTAGCTGCTCAGTGCTCTAGAAGAGAGAAGCACATGATGTTGGTGGTACTTTTCATTTATGAAATTTCTATTAATAAGATATTTTTAAATTTTCGCTTTACTCATGCCTGAAGTAATCTTACATGGCATAGAATTGATTTGCCTTGAACTTCCCAGAAATATGACAGTCTTGTAAAAATGTGAATGTAGAAGATTCTTCCCTTGAGGATTTGACTTGAGCTTGAATCTATTATTAAAGGATGGAGTGAATTGCTGAAGTCCCTATAAAATGAGGACCTATTTAGGAAACAGGCATTCGTAGCCCTAACACAAACTTGAAGTTCAATGTGCAAGATTCTTGGAGATAATTATCACAAGGTCTTTATTTCAATGCAGTCCCCTCCTTCCTATTAACATCTCTGGGCGTTGGACTACCTCAGAAAATAAAGATCTACAGACTTGTCCTGTCATTATCTCCTATGGTAGTTCATAATAACTACTATTTTTCTTATATATAAATATCCCGAAGACCATTTTTAAAATATATGAATTCATTGCTCAATTGCTATGAACTTGAGGAAATAGAATTACTTAATGTTAGTCTCAGGTAAAATATAGCACTCAATTGCATGTTGTTTATATTTAGAGAACATTCTTAGTGATTTTTCATTTTTATCTTTAGACTTTGAATATAAAACATTCATTTATTAATGAATACATGCCTTATATTATCTAAGCTTTGATGATATATTGTTTTCTTCAATATCTAACTTTCTCCAATTGCTTTTACACAAAGAGTGGGAGAACGTGCTTTCAATCATGGATTGTTGGTTCTGTATGAAAATAATTCACTTAGGATAGTCTTTCCCTATAAGATAAAGCCTAGGAGGTACCATATCAAAAACTGCCTAGAAGTAGATTTAGAGTTGGCAGTTATGTCAATGTTCCTGGTCACAGAACTCTTAGACGTTCAAAAGAATTCTTGCTGTAGAAAGAGGGAATAGCCAATAATCTGGGTTTGGGCTCATGTTCACTTGCAAGAAATTCATATTAATTATTCTATAACAATTTAAGATCTATTTAGTTCAACTTAATCACTACATGAGTCTATGAAATACTCAAATAAATAAAAAATGCTGTATTTTCTTATCAAAAAAGCAAAGAAGAAGACATACAGGAAGAGATTATGACAGGAAGTTAAATACTTGTCTTTCAATGAAATGTAAGACATAAACAAATCTACTTTCTAAGAGAAATTTGATGGATTCCTTCTTAGATGTAGTATGCCAGTCTAGAAGACTTAATATCCTTTTTGGGTTTAACATCTCTTTATCCTGCACTACTGGAAGATATCAAATAATTACTTTCATTGATGCTGTCAATCAAATATATCACATAAAACACAGGTTATACTTTGCTAGTTTGTCTTTTAAGAAAATATTTGAAAAAATGATCTGAACTTACACATAAATAAATATGCAGGAGGTAATATATCAGTAAATTCCTTCTTCTTAAGCTAGTGCCAGCAAATTAGCATTGTTCAAAAATCCTGGAAATAAATGCTCCTTACTTCTAGTTATTTTAATCACTAAAACTCAGAAATTCAGATTACTCAGAAGTGTTTCTTAACACACCTAAGATAATTTTTAAAAGCTCTTATTTATCCTAGGTCCCTGCAAATATAATTGATAGGAAAAGGATCCAAGAATATGTAAAATAAACAAATATAGAATTAACTCCCAATCCTAAAAGCTTGGGGAATATGAAAGAATAGAGTATTTTCAGTTCTTAAAACTCTGAGTTGGAATATGGGTCCACTGTTCTGATGATGGTAACTTATCCCAAATAATTACACCTTAAGTTAGGATAATACATTTGGAATCATGAAAAGAATTATCTGTGGGAATAAAACAGCATTTAGAGAATTAATTCAAAATTATAATCTCAAGAAATGTAAGTAGTGAGAACATGATATTTAAAAATCAGACTAGTTTTTAGAAAAGATTAGTGTTAATTTCATTGGACATTGATAAGCAGAGCTCAGCATGTTTTTTAAAGTCATGCTTTTGGGAAATATTATCTTAATGTGCTGCTTTGGACAACTGGTTCTATTTGGACCTCACCAACACAAACCTTTTAAGGCAAAGGGATAGGGGAAGTATTAGTGGGAAATTATAAATGTTCTATGGGGTGCTTTGCTTGTTCTTTATTAACAAAATGGAAATCCAAGGAGACATTCTTATCCCCCATCATTTTTCAATCAACTTCTTGTTTTTCCTCCAACCTGAAGGTGGAAGATGAAGTGTTGGTGTCCCTTCTGGGGTATGCCTTGTCAGCGTCCTAATGGAACACTTGGCACCATGGAGAATAGATCCAGGCCTCAAAGGATTGCGGATGCTGAACAGTTATGCTTTGAGTACTGTTTTAACCAAACAACATTCAGACTGCATAGTATAAAAATTATCACACACAAAAACAAGTATACATAAATGAAGGACTAAATGAAAGGTACTGCTTTAAAATATATTTGTTTTCTAGTGACAATGACTCAGCAGCAGAAAACTGTCTGCGGGTAGTTCAAGGCCTGAGTGACTGAAGGGAACACTATGATGATGTACAGCAGTATCAAAAATGTTGCAAATGAATTAATGATGACATCACATCTGTGGTTAGCTATCTCAGGTGTATAGCAGATAGACCGACTCAAGTCTATACTACTCTGTATGGCAGGATGACAGTTGGATGGTTGTTCTGGTGTAACAAATGGACAGCTTTATATTATTAATAGAAGGACTTGCTGCCACATTGATTTGGTCTCAGTTTCTCAACTAACAGCTCCATGTTTGCTGGTGTGTGATATTAATCAAGTTATTACTTATGGTGAAATGCTAGAGAAGCAGTGTAATTTCAATAATCATTTTAGTTGGACATGTAGATTAACTATTCCCATTTGATCAACTCTGGGAAGTAACTTTCAACTTCATTAGGCATCTAATTGATTTTCATTTGGGGTGCATGTACAGATTTTAAAAGAGAATTTTTATACATATAGAACTCTTACTTTGGATTTTTTATACTTCATATATACCAACCAATTTAAAATTTTAATGTGAAATGGGTTTCAGTGTCCACCCATCATCTTATGATCACTTCATCTACAACAAAAAGTTCTCTACTACATCTTCATAATATGTCTTTTAAGTTTGTGATGCTCCAAATTCAAGCTTTATACTTTCAGTGAGCCTTAAATTATTATTTTCTCAAGTTATTTGTAAGATGCAAACAATATTCAAGTAAGGTATGTTTCATTATTTTTTATTGGATTTTTTTATTTACATTTCAAATGTTATCCTCTTTCCCAGTTTCCTGTCCATAAAAAACCTCCTATCCCATCTCCCCTCCCCTTTCTTCTATGAGGGTGTTCCCCCTCCCTAACCACCTGCCCCTTCCCACCCATACCCCCTGATCTGACATTCTTCTATACTGGGGAGTCCAGTCTTGGCAGTATCAAGAGCTTCTCCTCCCATTGGTGCCCAACAAAGCCATCCTCTGCTACAAATGCAGCTGGAAACATCGGTCTGTCCTTATGTACTCTTTGGGTAGTGGTTTAGTCCCTGTGAGATCTGGTTGGTTGATATCATTGTTCTTATGGGGTTGACAGCCTCTTCAGCTCCTTCAATCCCTTCTCTAACTCCATTCTTAGTTCAATGATTGGCTGCTAGCATTTGCCTCTATATTTGACATGCTCTGGCAGAGCCTCTCAAGAGACAGCTATATCAGGCTCCTGCCATCATGCACTTCTTGGCATTAGCAATATTGTCTGCGTTTGGTGGCTGTATGTGTATGGGCTGGATCCCCATATGGGGCAGTCTCTGGATGGCCTTTCCTCAGTCTCTGCTCCAAACTTTGTCTCTATATCTCCTCCTATGAATATTTTTGTTTCCCCTTTTAAGAAGGACTGAAGCATCTGCAGTTTGGTTGTCCTTCTTGAGCTTCATGTGGTCCGTGGATTGTATCTTGGGTGATTTGAGCTTCTGAGCTAAAATCCACTTATCAGTGAGTATGTTTTAAACCTCCTTAAAAAGAATGTGTAATAATTCATGAGTCACGTACTCCCACCTACTAACATTTCCGGTGATTAAATGTCTTCCAGAGCTCCTCATGCTGAACTCTCATTGCAGTCCCACCAGTGCTAGATTAGCAGAGTCAACTCAGTAGTTTTAATCCTGAAGATGATCTTTTGAGGTTTCAAATATACAATAAATTTCTTTTTAATATACTTTTCAACAGTTCATTAATTTAAGAGACCCCCAAGGTTTTGGAAAACAAAATTAAGAACAAGTTTTATGTCAATTTCATTTAAAATATGTTATCTGGTGACCTTTTTCTATGTTAATATGATTTATATAATCTTTAGAATCTATAATGTAAAGATATTATAATTTATTGTTATTCTAAGTAGTAGCATTCCTTTATTTTAAGTATGTATTCATTTTGTGCCACTTGGCATGCATGCTAATCACACAATCAGTGTGCTTGGATATCCTAATTTGTCCCTGTGATTTATAATTAGTTTGAGTTGAAGTCCAATATAAAGTAATTAGAAGCTTATAAGAATTGTTTTCCTGGGATACATACATGTCTATAGATATAAAACTCAAAGATTTTCTTTCTTACATAATCTACTATAATATGGTTACAAGTGCATTGAAATTCATCTTGTTAGAATGGTAGTAATATATCCCACCAGGACTACTGTTCCTAGTAGCAATTTAAAATAATTATTGTGAGACTTGATGCTAGACATCAGGTTTGCAATAGAATTACAATGAGGAAAGTGTATTAGAGACAAAACATTGCTGCAAGAAAACTTCATAATGGTGCAATTTGGAACTAAGCCTCAATTTTACAGTAATAGATTCTCTTTATGATGGCACAAAGGACTGAATGCACTTAGCAAATTTAAATCTATTATTAGTCACACTTTGTGGATTGCGGTGCAAGACGGAGAAAAGAAATTAGCTTTTAAAGTATGTTCTTATATAAAGCAGGTTCTGGTAAGAACAGTCTTACCTAAAATCTCCCTCTTGCAGTTCTGAAGCAGTGTCAGCATTCATGATAGCATGGAGTTGTAGAGGTTCAAAAGTCTCTCCAAAAATAGTTCTACAGGTCTCCAATTTAAGTTGTAACTTTCTGAAATCTGGATGCATTCAACATTGGTATATTTCTTATTTAGAGAAGTAGAGTGTACAATAAGAAGGACAGAATTAATTTGTTATCTGCTGCTAAGTCGTACTCCTTGAATGAAGAGGCACCTGTAGTTCATGCTAGCACCACAGAGACAGGGAGAGGATCCAGTCAATGAGATGTGGCAGACATCTGAAGGAGATGCAGTTACCATCTTGGTAGAGGAAGGTAACAGAAAGAATTAAAAATTTAAAAGACTATGCTTCTATTTATCTTTTAATTAGAATGTTAGGTATTTGTTTCAATTATGGTCCATTTCACCTAACTCAAGTTAAAATAATACCCAGTATAGCATTGAATATCCTAGTAAGATCACCAGTGGAAGGGGAAGCCCTTGGTCCTGCTAAGACTGAACTCCCAGTGAACGTGATTGTTGGGGGGAGGGCGGCAATGGGGGGAAGGTGGGGGGGAACACCAATAAAGAAGGGGAGGGGGAGGGATTAGAGGGATGTTTGCCCGGAAACGGGGAAAGGGAATAACATTCGAAATGTAAATAAGAAATATTCAAGTTAATAAAAAAAATAAAAAAAGAAAAAAAAATAATACCCAGTAGAATGTTTTATAATGGTTTAATTCAATTATAATATGACATGTAATGTTTCCATAATGTTTCCTTCAAATACACAAAGCTATTGCTGTTATCTTTAAGAAATATTAAATATTGTTCTTCTATTTAAAACTTTATCTGTTAGAAGCAACAAAAATCTTAGTCAAATTCAGAAAAGATAAAGACATGAAAATGTTGAAGGATAAGATGATGAGGACAGACAGAGCAGTCACCTTCATAAAGTGTTGCACAGCACTAGTAATGTGCTTAGAAACAATCCAATGAGATCAGTAAACACTTATCAAATCAATTATATAACTTGAGCTTCAAAACTTTATATATTCTTATACATTCTTCAATTTCTACCTACAGTAAATTAAAGTTTTCATTGTTCTAGTCTTTTACTTCTATGGTTAGAGTTGATCTGAGATATTTTTGAGGCATAAATGTTAAATCTGTTGCTTTAGATATAACAGCCATTTTTACAATATTAATCCTACTAATCCATGAGCATGGGAAATCTTCCCATATTCTGGTATTTTCTTCAATTTCTTTCTTCATCAACATAATCCCCATCAAAATTTCAACACAATTCATTACAGAAATTGAGAGATATTCTCAAAAACTATATTTAAACATGAAAGACTCAAAATAGCCCGACAAACTCTGAACAATGAAAATGCTCAGAAGGAGTCACTAGCCCTGCTATAACCTTATGTCATAGAGCCATAGTTATTGAACTAGCTTGCAGGAAATAAAGACAAACTCAGTGATTAATAGAAAGAACTGAAGACACACTGTTATAGCCAACTTCATTTTTCACAAATAAAAAATACACACTGGAGAAAAAAAATGCATCTTCAAAAAATGCTTGCTTGTCAAACTGGATAGCCATGCATGGTAGAATAAAACTAGATCCGTATCCCACACTCTAAAGAAGACTATTCCTATTGCAAGGACTTTTATGCCACCACAAAGGAGATAAACATGCAAGGAAGGGGCAAGCAAGCCTACAGAATGTAAAACATTATCATCTACACATCTGAAAAAGTCTTAGTGTCTAAAATATGCCATGAAAACCACAACTCAAGGAAACAAACACTGGTTAAAAACTGGCAGTAGTAGACTTGCTCTAGGTTTCATGGCCTCAACAACCATGGGTTGTACTGGTCATGAATCCCCCCATAGGGCAGGCTTTAAGTCCAATTAGACATCTTTTGGTTATCCCTAAGATATCAGTACCACTGTTACGTCTTTGGGAGTACCTACTGTGATGGTCACTGTGTCTCATAGGTGTCTCAACTGGTGGGACTGTTGATTAATTTTATCACTTGGCAGCTTGCGTAGCGTCTTTCAATAATGTAAGTATTAGTACTTGGGAAGAAGCTTCCAGGTGAGTTCCAGCTTAGTTCCTCAAAATCCTCTGCTAAAATATGTGTTGACCTTCAGCAATAGGAACATACTTTCAATATGATCCAAATAGCTTGTATGAAATTATCAAAGAACTAATACAAATATTATTTAAACATTTTAAAATAAAAGGAGTTTGAAGATATGGTTAATAAAGTTTATTATATACTATTGATGAGAATATAAATGACTATAACTTGTTTTGAGGGAAATTTGGAATATTTTTAAAATATAAATAATGTAACACTTAAGTATTTAAATAATAGTAATTCTAACCAATTTTCATAGTTTTAAATACATACATTTTATAAATATAATGTCAATACAAAGATACATACATAAAAACATATACTACCACAAACTTTATAATAATTTAAAAGTAAAACATTAGTAAACACCTAACAACTAGTTTGTGGTTAGATAATTTATAAAACATCTATGATATAGATTATTAGAAAGAACTAAAAAAATAAAATAGATATGGAAAAATAACTACGTTACAAGGTATGCTCATATATAACATACAAAACCCATTCTTCTGAAAGGGCTATGGAGATAGATACCTCGGTGAATTAAGGGCTTAACATAGAAGCATGAGGTTGGATTTCCAGAACCCATGTGAGGCAGACAGTAGCAGCACTGCCTGTTCTCATATGTGAAGTTAGGAGGTGGGGATAAAAGGACCCTGGAAGGCTTTGTACCATGTAATGAAGGTTGTCCTCTGACCTTCACATTCACATCTGTGCCACCACACACACACATACAGAGAGGGGGGGGAGAGACAGAGAGAGAGAGAGAGAGAGAGAGAGAGAGAGAGAGAGAGAGAGAGAGAGAGAGAGAGAGAGAGAGAGAGAGAGAGAGAGAGAGAGAGAGAGAGAGAGAGAGAGAGAGAGAGAGACGGAGACAGAGACAGAAATTCCCACTAAAACAGTGTAAGAAATGCTCTCTCGAATTGGTTTTAGGAAGGCTTATTGTGCTGTTATATGCCACTTTTCAATGTTTAAAGATAGGTAGCTATAAAACTATAAGTACCACCACATTGTTCTTGCTTTAAAACTTCAGTGACTTTTAATTACCATTATGCAAACATAAGTAAAGTAAGTGAAGCTTCGTGGCTGGTAACCCTCACAGTGAATTCTTTCTTACTACTCCTTTCTCTTAGATTCTACCTCTGGTCTTAACAAACTTACTCAGGTTCTCAAATTCATCTGGAACCATTTCTTCCACAGTCTTCGGTCTTGCCTGGCTAACTCTTCTCGAAGGAGCTCTCTGACCTTTCTGTCTCTTATTGCAGCATATACTATAGTTAGTGTTTATAGAAAGTACCACATCCTTTTGATAACAATTATCACCCTCACGGTTAATATAATAGCAATGTGGCTATGCTCACTGAACTAGAAGTATATGAACAGAACAAATTCAAAGACCATTCTCTATTCCCATTAATATGGAATGGCTAAAATTTAGCTGAAATACAACAAATACTTTGAAAGAAAAAGAGAAGGTAAAGAATGAGCTGAAAGTACATAATTGGAGATGAAAACCTCAACTATTTAAAGTACCTAAAATCATAGGAATGGTGACAGGTGACTCTTTGAAATCTAATCAACAATTCCAGGCAAGGAATGGAATATGAACAAATTGAAAAGACTGTCAGTGAATTTAAGTCTTGAATCTTGATTTTTCCTGAAGGCTGATGAAATGGGAATTGTGACATTTCTAAACAGGGCAGGATGATGTCACATCTCAACACACCATTTGTTTGCTTGTTTGTTTTCTTTATCCCAAGGCTTTCATAGTCCTGGATTGTATTCCAACCCCACTTCAGACCCAGTGTGGACTTAAACTCAGCAGGCATGGATCCTCAAGCACTAACAAGACTTGACTGCCATTGCCCTTTAAGGACCATGGTCAGAAGGAAACCTTACTGCTGAGCTACAAAAGAGGACCCACAATTGGTTGTCTTATAAGGATTGATCTTAGGCCAGTAGGTACTTCAAATCTTTAATGAAATAAAAAAAAATGAAATAGTAGCCTACTGAAATCAGGGCATCAAAGGCCTGCCTGCCTTTCTTATTTAGCTGTAGCAACACTAAGAGTTTACAGTTGATATTTTACTTCTATTTCTAGTACCCAAGTCTGTCTGTCTGCACTTTTCACTGTTTCTCCCCAGTCATCTAGTGAGTGTAAGCCCTGTCACTTGCTTTCTGACAAATTCTTTTCCTCTACTTAAATCTATTTTCCCTTCACATCTGCCAGCAGAAGATTCTTGTGTCTTGGCACTGTCTTCTCTTTGTAACCCATATGTTCTCTCCATTGGGGAGCATTTCCACCCATTTGTTTAACAGTCATGAACACTAATCACTCCTAAATTTATCTGAGCTTTTCCAGCAGGAGACTCAACATGCCCCAGAGCAGACTCACTACACCCAGCCAAGACCTTTTTCTCCAATATGTCTCATTTTGTTAGTGTCATCACCTTGATGTCAGAGAACCAAGCTAAAGGGATTGCACATCTTTTTTTTTTCTCCATCATGGCTGTACAGAGTTACCAATGCTGTCAAAGTTTTCAAGGTTACTTGTTATCTTCAGAGTCCTATTGTTCTATACATGCTCAACCCTCTGGCATCTCTGGCTGGGCTAAGTTTGTCTCTGTTATTCCTCTTTTGTAGGTCTATCTTATCTGTATATTAGCATCATCCTGTGATATGGCAGAGTAAGAATTCTCTAATGAGTCACCAGGCCATGAGATGTGCATACTCATTCTACCTAAATCCAAATGATGATTCCAATCTTGGAACTGCACCTTGAACATTTCCTACCTTTCAGTGCAACAAAACTCTCTATTTTCAAACAGTGCAAAGTTTCCCCCCACACTTCTGTGTCATTGCCAATGCAATTTCCTCAGCCCAGCATATGCCTCTCTCCCCTCCATCTGGCCAGCACTGATTACTTTTTTCATTCAATCTTACAAAGTCATCTTATATACAATAGTTTTCTCTGGTTTCATCTGAATTAAGTCACCTGCTCTACTGTGTTCTGATAGTACATTAACTATACACGTGACAACATACTATAATGTAATATCTGAGTATATTTATTGCTCATCTGCTTCAATAGTTAGCTTTGAGTTCTTTGGGTTTTTCAAATGTCTATGTCTTCACCATGCCATTTTTTCTTTATCTTCCCAAACCCCACAGATATGGTTTTCAGTTCCATGTAGGTCAAAGGCAGCATGTGTTAACTATGTATATTTCTGAATTTATGCTGTACTCTAGTTTTGAGTTGGAGTCTACTATATCTGAAGTTGGCCTCAAACTTACAATGTAGCTGAGGATGACCTTGAACTCCTAATCTTCATGCCTTCATCTCCTAAATGCTGGGATTACAGGTGTGTACTAGCAGTTCTATTTTAAGTCTATACTATTTGTATGGCATGAGTGATCTCATATAAACACATAATAGGTTCGTTCAGCTATGTAAATTGCTATAATTCAGACTTCCTTATTAAAATGGCAAATTCACAGAGTTCAGTCTCACGTTTATCTTTTTAAATTAATTTATTATCTTTGTTACTACTTAGTCCACTTCTGAACTTATCATTAGCAGAATTTTATGCAGACAATATGTAACTGGTTTTCAAAGGAGGCTTGTGAACATCATTGAGTCCTAAGACATATTCAGATATCCATGAATCAAAATATGTTTGAAAGTAATAGTGAAATGATACCTGCTATTTTCACAGCAATGAAACATGAACAGAAGGTGTTAAATCAGTGGTGAGTAAAGTCTGTGTATGCATCAATGCAAGGACAGAAAATTTCAGTTGTACTCGGGGTAACACGCATCTGTACATACACTCAGGTATGTGTGCACACACGTACATGCACAGGCACACACACATACATGGACACACACACTTACATGAACAGGCAGGCACACACACACACACACACACACACACACACACACACACACATACCCCTTCAGTTTTATTTAGAAATGCTCTTGATAAAATAGGCACTACTCCTATACAATCTTATTGAATCTTTGTTCTTATATAAACACATATTTATTTATTTATTTATTTATTTATTTATTTATTTATTTATATCTCAAATATTATCTCCCTTCCTAGTCCCCCCTCACAGAGTTCCTCAGCTCATCTCTCGCCCCCTTCTCCTCTGAGAAGGAAGTGCCCCTCCACCCCCAGCCTGTATCTAAATACCCTGCTGCAGTCTCATCCTGGTCCTCAGATTAGGCACATCTTTTCCCACTGACAAGACGTCCTTTTGGTACACATGTGTTGGGGGCCTTGTACCAGCCTGTGTATGCTATTTGGTTGGTAGCTCAGTCTCTAGGATCTCCCAGGGGTCCAGGTTAGTTGACACTGTTGGTCTTTTTTGTGGGGTTGCAATCTCCTTGAGAGCATTCAATCCTTCCCCTAACTCTTCTACAGGGTTCCCTAACCTCTGTCTAATGTTTGCCTGACATACAGGTATTTTTAATAGTTCAGTGGAACAAGAGGTACACAGGGAGATTCTCACCTTCACGTCCTTGTATAATAGCTATGGAATAAGGCACTTTTGTGATTGGAGTACAGATGGAGCTAGTTACATTTGTCATGATATCATATTTTTGTGCAGGGTCTTTGCTTGAAATTTTTTCAAACATGAACACAGTATAGTTGTCATTTTAAGAAAAACTGACAGTATTTGTTACCAGTATTAAATTGAATGTTTAAATAAAATCAGAATTTTAGAAAAGTTGTATCTGCTATCAAAAATGACGGGTTCATAATATTTAAATATATTTCTGAGATAAGTGGTGTTATTAAAATTATTACTTTGGCATCATATAAGAGAATTTTTTCATATTTTAAGATCTGTTTAACTTGGCTAATAAGTTATATGTTGTAGGGAGCAGAGGAAGTCCTGAAAGTATGTGTGAGGAGCAGAAGAAGTCCTGGGCCAGTTTGTTTAATTGACAAGGACCAAGGCCTTAGATGTGGCAAAGCCTTCCTTTGGTCCTAGTGTGAATATTGACAGGGTGTGCAAACATGAATGCTTACTAACAGTAGTTCATTGTGTGGAAAACTAGTTCCTCTAAGGAACCAAAGTTCTCCTCTACACAGCTCTCAGACTGAGACTAATCCTCTTCCTGTACTGAGAAACAGCATGAGAGACTTGTTGACCTTCCTGTTTGTGGCAGTAGTTGGTGATCCAGTGGTAAGTGCAGCCTGCTGATCCCAGAGCTTTTCCACTTGTGTCTGTGTCTTCATTCATTCCCATGGTGCTGTGGTCGGGTCAACCCCCAAACCACCTAGAACCAAGTCAGTAAGACCTGATGCTACCAGGTCTTATATGGCAATAGACCCATTTAAAGAGCAAGATGAAGTTCTTTTAAATCTCAGTGTTAAGAAATTGCTACCTTGGGGTAGCATATAGGCAACTGCATATCTCTATCTCTCCTTCTGTACCCCCAGTCCTAATACCCCCAGACTCATATTCAACTTGATAGAAGAATACTTGTTGTGGTCTCCCTTTCCTCTTTGAATTCTTCCTCAAAGAATTACAAAGATCTTCTCCTCCAACCTTCCTTCCCCCAACTCAACTCAGTATCCCAGGTTCCAACCCCAGCAGGTATTCACTGTGACCAGACCTGATGAGCAGGCCAGTGAAACAGATAAGCCAACTGAAGACCTTCACCAACTTCAACTCCCTCAAAGCCTTATTACTTAGTACCATCTCTATCTGCAATAGAACATCAATTACATCCTTCCTTCCATATTGGCGCACATCTCTTGTAGATCCCACAGACCTTCTTCTCCTAATATCCATAACCCCATTATTACCCCCAAGTCCAGCAGGCACTCCCTGATAATTCACAGATCACTCTTGCCATGGAAGCAAGTAAGCTGTCTATAGATCCTCCTGTCTTCTGTTTCTTTTACCTCAGTGGCTCACGGCCTTCCTAATGCTAAAAATCTTTAATACAGTTCCTCATATTATGGTGATCTTCAACCATAAAATTATTTTGTTGCTATTCATAACTGTGATTTTGATATTGTTATGAATCATAATGTAAATATCTTATACACAGGGTGTCTGCAATGTGTTCCCTGTAAAAGGGTTGTTTGACCCCCAAACAGGGGCCACAGGTCACACATTGAGAACTGCTGCTCTAGATCCAATGATCTGTCTTATTCCCAGCACTATAACAGATCTTCTGAGGTGACCTTTCTTCCCCATCTTCCCCCATTCTAAGGAGGCAAAATAAGTAGATGCTGGTTAAACATTCTGCTCTCCTCCCTTCTGTGAACCCCTACAGACCCCTAGTTTATCTTTATTCCTGAACACAGTTTACCTGGAAACCCTAGTGTACACATTTTTCAGATTGAAAGAAAATTTTCTACCAGACATATCACAGCAACCACAATCTTCAAAAATCCATGAAACATAAATCAAGGAGCAAAATACCCACCCAACAATGACAAACCCAGAAATCAGCACCTATGAGTATCCCAATCCAGGATGCCTAGATGACAGTGTAAAAAAGCCAGGGTAGTTTCCACTAGACCTCAGCTACCCTAAAAAAGAAGACTCAACATAGTTGAAGCATAAGAAAAAAGCCTTAACACTATTTATATAAAGATTATAGAGGCCCTTAAAAAAGTAATGAATAAATTCCTTAAAGTAGTGCAAGAAAACACAGTGCAAGAAAATAG
Organism: Rattus rattus; assembly: GCF_011064425.1. Taxonomy (NCBI): domain Eukaryota; kingdom Metazoa; phylum Chordata; class Mammalia; order Rodentia; family Muridae; genus Rattus; species Rattus rattus. The sequence continues at coordinate 218,024,332 of NC_046156.1, forward strand.
ATCTCTGAGGAAAATATAGAAAAACAAACAAGCAAATAATAGATGAAAACAAGTAAAACTGGTGAAGTAAGTCCTGAATATGGAAATGGAATCAATAAAAAACAAAACAAAGAAACAAACAAAAATAAAACTGAAAGAATTCTAGAAGTAAAATTTAGGAAGTCAAACAGGACTTGCAGAGGAAAGCCTCACCAACAGAGTACAAGAGATAGAAGAGAAAATAGGAAAGTCTAAAACTAGACATACATAAAATCTGGGGCATTATGAAAGAACTAAACCTATGAATAATAGAAAAATGAGGAAGGGGAAGCAACCCAGCTAAAAGGCCCAAAAATATTTTCAACAAAATTACAGGAGAAAATGTTCTGAAGCTACAGAAGATGATATCTATAAAGTTACAGGAAGCAAACAGAACAGCAAAGAGACTGGACCAGAAAAGAAAGCCCCCTCAACATATAATAATCAAAACACTAAATATACATGGCAAAGAAAGAATGTTAAAGAATGTTAAAAGCTGCAGGGAAAAAACCAAGTATCATATACAGGCATATTTATTAGAATTATACCTAACTTCTCAATGGAGACTCTAAAAGCTAGAAAGGCATGATCAGATGTTCTGCAGACACTAAGAGACTACATATTACAGACTACTATATGCAGCAAAAATATCCAATCACCAGTCAGAGACAAAATAAGATATTCCATTACGAAGTCAAATTTAATTAAAATTGATCCAGCCCCATAGAACATGCTAGAAGGAAACCTCCAATTTATGAAGGGTAATTATACACATGAAAACACAGGGAATAAATAGTCTCAGAGCAGCAAAATCAAAAGAAGGGAAACACACACACATACACACACACTACCACCATCACCACCACCAATTCTTTTGTCACTGATATTTCTTAATATCAATTGTCTCAATCCCCTAATAAAAAGGCAGAATAATAAAATGAATGCAAAAACAGGCTTTACCCTTCTGCCGAATTCAGGAAGCATACCTTAACATCAAGATAGATGTTATCTCAAGGTAATGAGATGGAAAACAATATTCCAAGCAAATGGACCTAAGAAGTAAGCTGTTGTAGTTATTTTAATATCTAATAAAATTGACTTCAAACCAAGACTAATAAAAAAAGAAAGGGAAGGACACTACATCCTCATCAAAGGAAAATTCACCTAGATCACATTTCAATTATTAACATCTTTGTCCCAAATGTAAGGGCCCCTAAGTTTGTAAAACCCTACTATAGTTTAAGTCACACTTTGATCCTTACACTCTGATAGTAGAAGACTTCAGTACCCACCAAAGGACTACCCTTCTATATTTCATCAAAGGACACGTCATCCAGGCAAACCCTAAACAGAGAATACCAGAGCTAAGAAACGTTATGAACCAAATGTACTTAGTGGATAGCTACAAAATATTTCACCAAAACACAAAAAACCTCTACTCTGTACCTTGACCACATACTTGGGCACAAAGCAAGTCTCAATGAATACAAGAAAACTTAAATAACTTCCTACATCTTATCAGATCATGTCAGATTAAAGCCAGATAGCAACAACAGCAAAAGCCTTACAGACTCATGGAAACTGAACAACTCTATACTGAATTAAAAATGGATCAAGACAGAAATAAAGAAAAATAATTAAAGACTTTCTGGAACTGAATGAAAATGAATACATGAGATACCAAACTTATAGTACACAATGAAAGTGGAAGTGGTGTCAAGGAGCAAGTGCCTATGTAAAACAAAAGAAAACAAAAGCCCAAAACAACAACAACAAAACTTGAGATACCTCATATTATCAACTAAACAGTTCTAGAACAAAAAAGAACCTAGGAGGAGTAGACAGCAAGAAATAATCAAAATGAGGACTGAAATCAATAAAGTAGAACCAACAAGAACAATACAAAGGGTCATGAAAACAAAGAATTGGTTCTTTGATAAAATCAATAAGATTGGCAAACCTTCAGTGAATTTAACCAAAAGGCAAATGGAGATGATCCAGATTAACAAATTAGAGATGAAAACAGGGCATAACAATAGACATGATAGAAATCCAGGAAATCATAAGATCACATTTTAAAAACCTGTACTCAACCAAACTAAAAAATAAAAAAGGTAGGGATACTTTTCTTGATAAGTACCATTTACCAAAGTCAAGTCAAGATCAGAGAAGCAATTTAAACAGACCTACAACCAATAGTAAAGTAGAAGCAGTAATTAACATTTTCCCAATCAAGAAAAGTTTTAGATTAGAATTCTACCAGACTTTAAAAGAAGAGTCAATCCAATACTCTTCAAACTATACCATAAAATAGAAAGAAAAGGAACATTGTCTAATTCATTTTCTGAGGCCACAGTTACCATGATTTTCAAACCACACAAATACCTAAGAAATAAAAACTATTATGGAACAATTTCCCTCATGAACATAGATGCAGTAATACTCAATAAAATAATTGCAAACCATAGCCAAAAATATATCAAAAACTCATCTACCATGATCCAGTAGGCTTCATTTCAGAGATGCTAGAATGGTTCAATATATAACAATCAGTAAGTGCAAGCCACCATATAAAGAAATAAAAGAAAAACCTACATGATCATCCCATTAGATGAGAAAAGGCCCCTGACAAAATCCAAAACTCCCTCATGATAAAAGTGCTGAAGAGATGAGAAATACAAGGGACATGCCTAAACATAATAAAGAAAATTAACAGCAAGCCTATCACCAACATCAACTTAAATGGAAAGAATCTTTAAGCCATATTACTCAAATCAGGGACGAGATAAGGCTGTCCACTCCATACCTATGGTACTTGAAGTCTTAGCTCAAACAACAAGACAACTGAAGGGAATCAAGGGGATATGAATTAGAAAGGAAGAAGTCAACTTATCTTTATTTTGAGGATGATGACCCTAAACTAGGGACCTCCCACAGCTGATAAATACATTAAAAAAAGTATATGAATGTAAAATTAGCTCACATAAATCAGTAGCTCTCCTATATACAAATAACAAATGAACTGAGAAAGAAATCAGGGAAACAACTTTCCACGATAGCCTCAAAAATAAAATATCTTGGCCTAACTCTAACCAAGAAAGTGAAAGCCTTATGTTTTACAAACTATAAAACTATTATCCAGCTATCCCACTTTTGAGCATATACTCAAAGGACATTTCATTCTACCACAAGGACACTTGTTCAACCATTTTGATTGCTATTCTATTAATAATAACTAGAAACTGGAAACAACCTAGATGTACCTTAACAGAAGAATAAATTAACAAAATATGACATTTACAGAGTAGAGTATTACTCAGCTTTTTAAAAAATGAGAAAAGGCCTGAGACACCGCCGGAACCTGAAGGAACAGACCGGATAAACAGTTCTCTGCACCCAAATCCCGTGGGAGGGAGAGCTAAACCTTCAGAGAGGCAGACACGCCTGGGAAACCAGAAGAGACTGCACTCTGCATACATCTCTGATGCCAGAGGAAAACACCAAATGCCATCTGGAACCCTGGTGCACAGAGGCTCCCGGAAAGAGCAGGGCAGATCTTCCTGGTTGCTGCCGCTGTGGAGAGCTCGTAGGCAGCACCCCACGAGCAAACTTGAGCCTCCGGACCACAGGTAAGACCAACTTTTCTGCTGCAAGAGACCTGACTGGTGAACTCAGAACACACAGAGGCAAATTTCCTCTAGGACCGGGCACTTCCTGTGCTTACCGGGAGTCCCAAACCCGAGGATCCCGGCCCGCAGCAGCTCTCTGCTCCCAGACCCTGTGGGAGAGAGACCTCACCGCCTGGTCAGGTAGGCACTCCTGAGGCTGCAGAGCAGAAGAGACCACCAACACTGCCCACCCCTGCCCACATCCCTGGCCCAAGAAGAAACTGTATACGGCCTCTGGGTTCTCGTGGGGGAGGGCCCAGGAGTGGAAGGACCCCTGCGCCTGAGACACCGCCGGAACCTGAAGGAACAGAACAGATAAACAGTTCTCTGCACCCAAATCCCGTGGGAGGGAGAGCTAAACCTTCAGAGAGGCAGACACGCCTGGGAAAGCAAAAGAGACTGCACTCTGCACACATCTCTGACGCCAGAGGAAAACACCAAACGCCATCTGGAACCCTGGTACACAGAGGCTCCCGGAAAGAGCGGCGCAGATCTTCCTGGTTGTGGCCTCCGCAGGGAGCTCTTAGGCAGCACCCCGCGAGCAAACATGAGCCTCGGGACCACAGGTAAGACCAACTTTTCTGCTGCAAGTGACCTGCCTGGTGAACACCAGACACAGGCCCACAGGAACAGCTGAAGACCTGTAGATAGGAAAAACTACACGCCCGAAAGCAGAACACTCTGTCCCCATAACTGGCTGAAAAAAAAACAGGAAAACAGGTCTACAGCACTCCTGACACACAGGCTTATAGGACAGTCTAGCCACTGTCAGAAATAGCAGAACAAAGTAACACTAGAAATAATCTGATGGTGAGAGGCAAGAGCAGGAACCCAAGCAACAGAAACCAAGACTACATGGAATCATCGGAGCCCAATTCTCCCACCAAAGCAAACACGGAATATCCAAACACACCAGAAAAGCAAGATCTAGTTTCAAAATCATATTTGATCATGATGCTGGAGGACTTCAAGAAAGACGTGAAGAACTCCCTCAGAGAACAAGTAGAAGCCTACAGAGAGGAATCGCAAAAATCCCTGAAAGAATTCCAGGAAATCATAATTAAACAAGTAGAAGCCCATAGAGAGGAGTCACAAAAATCCCTGAAAGAATTCCAGGAAATCATAAATAAACAAGTAGAAGCCCATAGAGAGGAGTCAATAAAATCCCTGAAAGAATTCCAGGAAAACACAATCAAACAGTTGAAGGAATTAAAATGGAAATAGAAGCAATCAAGAAAGAACACATGGAAACAACCCTGGATATAGAAAACCAAAAGAAGAGACAAGGAGCTGTAGATACAAGCTTCACCAACAGAATACAAGAGATGGAAGAGAGAATCTCAGGAGCAGAAGATTCCATAGAAATCATTGACTCAACTGTCAAAGATAATGTAAAGCAGAAAAAGCTACTGGTCCAAAACATACAGGAAATCCAGAACTCAATGAGAAGATCAAACCTAAGGATAATAGGTATAAAAGAGAGTGAAGACTCCCAGCTCAAAGGACCAGTAAATATCTTCAACAAAATCATAGAAGAAAACTTCCCTAACCTAAAAAAAGAGATACCCATAGGCATACAAGAAGCCTACAGAACTCCAAATAGATTGGACCAGAAAAGAAACACCTCCTGTCACATAATAGTCAAAACACCAAACGCACAAAATAAAGAAAGAATATTAAAAGCAGTAAGGGAAAAAGGTCAAGTAACATATAAAGGCAGACCTATCAGAATTACACCAGACTTTTCGCCAGAAACTATGAAAACCAGAAGATCCTGGACAGATATCATACAGACCCTAAGAGAACACAAATGCCAGCCCAGGTTACTGTATCCTGCAAATCTCTCAATTAACATAGATGGAGAAACCAAGATATTCCATGACAAAACCAAATTTACACAATATCTTTCTACAAATCCAGCACTACAAAGGATAATAAATGGTAAAGCCCAACATAAGGAGGCAAGCTATACCCTAGAAGAAGCAAGAAACTAATCGACTTGGCAACAAAACAAAGAGAACAACATAACCTCACATCTAAATATGAATATAACAGGAAGCAATAATCACTATTCCTTAATATCTCTCAACATCAATGGACTCAACTCCCCAATAAAAAGACATAGATTAACAAACTGGATACGCAACGAGGACCCTGCATTCTGCTGCCTACAGGAAACACACCTCAGAGACAAAGACAGACACTACCTCAGAGTGAAAGGCTGGAAAACAACTTTCCAAGCAAATGGTCAGAAGAAGAAACCTGGAGTAGCCATTCTAATATCAAATAAAATCAATTTTCAACTAAAAGTCATCAAAAAAGATAAGGAAAGACACTTCATATTCATCAAAGGAAAAATCCACCAAGATGAACTCTCAATCCTAAATATCTATGCCCCAAATACAAGGGCACCTACATACGTAAAAGAAACCTTACTAAAGCTCAAAACACACATTGCACCTCACACAATAATAGTAGGAGACTTCAACACCCCACTCTCATCAATGGAAACAGAAATTAAACAGAGACGTAGACAGACTAAGAGAAGTCATGAGCCAAATGGACTTAACAGATATTTACAGAACGTTCTATCCTAAAGCAAAAGGATATACCTTCTTCTCAGCTCCTCATGGTACTTTCTCCAAAATTGACCATATAATTGGTCAAAAAACGGGCCTCAACAGGTACAGAAAGATAGAAATAATCCCATGCGTGCTATCGGACCACCATGGCCTAAAACTGGTCTTCAATATCAATAAGGGAAGAATGCCCACATATACGTGGAAATTGAACAATGCTCTACTCAATGATAACCTGGTCAAGGAAGAAATAAAGAAAGAAATTAAAAACTTTTTAGAATTTAATGAAAATGAAGGTACAACATACCCAAACTTATGGGACACAATGAAAGCTGTGCTAAGAGGAAAACTCATAGCACTGAGTGCCTGCAGAAAGAAACAGGAAAGAGCACATGTCAGCAGCTTGACAGCACACCTAAATCTCTAGAACAAAAGAAGCAAATACACCCAGGAGGAGTAGAAGGCAGGAAATAATCAAACTCAGAGCTGAAATCAACCAAGTAGAAACAAAAAAGGACCATAGAAAGAATCAACAGAACCAAAAGTTGGTTCTTTGAGAAAATCAACAAGATAGATAAACCCTTAGCCAGACTAACAAGAGGACACAGAGAGTGTATCCAAATTAACAAAATCAGAAATGAAAAGGGAGACATAACTACAGATATAGAGGAAATTCAAAAAATCATCAGATCTTACTATAAAAGCCTATATTCAACAAAACTTGAAAATCTGGAGGAAATGGACAATTACCTAGACAGATACCAGGTACCAAAGTTAAATCAGGAACAGATAAACCAGTTAAACAACCCCATAACTCCTAAGGAAATAGAAGCAGTCATTAAAGGTCTCCCAACCAAAAAGAGCCCAGGTCCAGATGGGTTTAGTGCAGAATTCTATCAGACCTTCATAGAAGACCTCATACCAATATTATCCAAACTATTCCACAAAATTGAAACAGATGGAGCACTACCGAATTCCTTTTATGAAGTCACAACTACTCTTATACCTAAACCACACAAAGACCCAACAAAGAAAGAGAACTTCAGACCAATTTCCCTTATGAATATTGATACAAAAATACACAAAAAAATTCTGGCAAACTGAATCCAAGAGCACATCAAAACAATCATCCACCATGATCAAGTAGGCTTCATCCCAGGCATGCAGGGATGGTTTAATATACGGAAAACAATCAACGTGATCCATTATATAAACAAACTGAAAGATCAAAACCACATGATCATTTCATTAGATGCTGAGAAAGCATTTGACAAAATTTAACGCCCCTTCATGATAAAAGTCCTAGAAAGAATAGGAATTCAAGGCCCATACCTAAACATAGTAAAAGCCATATACAACAAACCAGTTGCTAACATTAAACTAAATGGAGAGAAACTTGAAGCAATCCCACTAAAATCAGGTACTAGACAAGGCTGCCCACTCTCTCCCTACTTATTCAATATAGTTCTTGAAGTTGTAGCCAGAGCAATCAGACAACAAAAGGAGGTCAAGGGGATATAGATCGAAAAGAAGAAGTCAAAATATCACTATTTGCAGATGATATGATAGTATATTTAAGTGATCCCAAAAGTTCCACCAGAGAACTACTAAAGCTGATAAACAACTTCAGCAAAGTGGCTGGGTATAAAATTAACTCAAATAAATCAGTAGCCTTCCTCTCACACAAAAGAGAAACAAGCAGAGAAAGAAATTAGGGAAACGACACCCTTCATAATAGACCCAAATAATATAAAATACCTCGGTGTGACTTTAACCAAGCAAGTAAAAGATCTGTACAATAAGAACTTCAAGACACTGAAGAAAGAAATGGAAGAAGACCTCAGAAGGTGGAAAGATCTCCCATGCTCATGGATTGGCAGGATTAATATAGTAAAAATGGCCATTCTACCAAAAGCAATCTACAGATTCAATGCAATCCCCATCAAAATACCAGTCCAATTCTTCAAAGAGTTAGACAGAACAATTTGCAAATTCATCTGGAATAACAAAAATCCCAGGATAGCTAAAACTATCCTCAACAATAAAAGGACTTCACGGGGAATCACTATCCCTGAACTCAAGCAGTATTACAGAGCAATAGTGATAAAAACTGCATGGTATTGGTACAGAGACAGACAGATAGACCAATGGAACAGAATTGAAGACCCAGAAATGAACCCACACACCTATGGGCACTTGATTTTTGACAAAGGAGCCAAAACCATCCAATGGAAAAAAGATAGCATTTTCAGCAAATGGTGCTGATTCAACTGGAGGTCAACATGTAGAAGAATGCAGATCGATCCATGCTTATCACCCTGTACAAAGCTTAAGTCCAAGTGGATCAAGGACCTCCACATCAAACCAGACACACTCAAAGTAATAGAAGAAAAACTAGGGAAGCATCCGGAACACATGGGCACTGGAAAAAATTTCCTGGACAAAATACCAATGGCTTATGCTCTAAGATCAAGAATCAACAAATGGGATCTCATAAAACTGCAAAGCTTCTGTAAGGCAAAAGGACACTGTGGTTAGGACAAACGGCAACCAACAGAGAGGGAAAAGATCTTTACCAATCCTACAACAGATAGAGGCCTTATATCCAAAATATACAAAGAACTCAAGAAGTTAGACCAAAGAGGGAGACAAATAACCCTATTAAAAAATGGGGTTCAGAGCTAAACAAAGAATTCACAGCTGTGGAATGCCGAATGGCTGAGAAACACCTAAAGAAATGTTCAACATCTTTAGTCATAAGGGAAATGCAAATCAAAACAACCCTGAGATTTCACCTCACACCAGTGAGAATGGCTAAGATCAAAAACTCAGGTGACAGCAGATGCTGGCGAGGATCGGAGAAAGAGGAACACTCCTCCATTGTTGGTGGGATTGCAGACTGGTACAACCATTCTGGAAATCAGTCTGGAGGTTCCTCAGAAAATTGGACATTGAACTGCCTGAGGATCCAGCTATACCTCTCTTGGGCATATATCCAAAAGATGCCCCAACATATAAAAAGACACGTGCTCCACTATGTTCTTCGCAGCCTTATTTGTAATAGTCAGAAGCTGGAAAGAACCCAGATGCCCTTCAACAGAGGAATGGATACAGAAAATGTGGTACACCTACACAATGGAATATTACTCAGCTATCAAAAACAATGACTTTATGAAATTCGTAGGCAAATGGTTGGAACTGGAAAATATCATCCTGAGTGAGGTAACCCAATCACAGAAAAACACACATGGTATGCACTCATTGATAAGTGGCTATTAGCCCAAATGCTTGAATTACCCTAGATGCCTAGAACAAATGAAACTCAAGACAGATGATCAAAATGTGAATGCTTCACTCCTTCTTTAAAAGGGGAACAAGAATACCCTTGGCAGGGAATAGAGAGGCAAAGATTAAAACAGACACAGAAGGAACACCCATTCAGAGCCTGCCCCACATGTGGCCCATACATATACAGCCACCCAATTAGACAAGATGGATGAAGCAAAGAAATGCAGGCTGACAGGTGCCGGATGTAGATCTCTCCCGAGAGACACAGCCAGAATACAGCAAACACAGAGTCGTATGCCAGCAGCAAACCACTGAATTGAGAATAGGAGCCCTGTTGAAGGAATCAGAGAAACAACTGGAAGAGCTTGAAGGGGCTCGAGACCCCTTATGAACAACAATGCCAAGCAACCAGAGCTTCCAGTGACTAAGCCACTACCTAAAGACTATACATGACTGACCCTGGACTCTGACCTCATAGGTAGCAATGAATATCCTAGTAAGAGCACCAGTGGAAGGGGAAGCCCTGGGTCCTGCTAAGACTGAACCCCCAGTGAACTAGATTGTTGGAGGGAGGGCAGTAATGGTGGTAGGATGGGGAGGGAAACACCCATAAGTAAGGGGAGGGGGAGGGGGATGTTTGCCCGGAAACTGGGAAAGGGAATAACACTTGAAATGTATATAAGAAATACTCAAGTTAATAAAAAAAAATGAGAAAAAATGAAATTTGCAGGCAAAGTGTGGAGCTAGGAATAAAACATTCCACGTGAGGTAATACAGGTACAGAAAGATAAATATGGTATATATTCATTTATTTCTGAATATTAGACATTAAAGAAATGATAAGTAACCTGCAATCTGTAGACCTAGAGAAATTAGATATAAAGGAAGGAACAGGGGGTGGTTGGGGCATGGACCTCCCTGTGAATAGGAAACAGAATCCAATTTATGGGTAGACTAATAGCAGGTGTGATGTTAAGATGAGGTGGGAAGAGGGAGGGAAGATAGGGTTGAGCGAGGGAATGAGGAGACAGACAGTGGAATTGAGGGGCATTTGAGGGATGGTATGAAAACCTACCACACTGGAAACTTCCTAAAATATATGAAGGTGAATCTAAGGAGGTCTCCGATTAATGGTGGACATGGAGTACCAATTGGTCATCTCTTGTCACCAAATGAATCTTCTAACAGTGGGACTGGGTTCCATTCGATCGAATTGTTGGCCAAGGGGGTCCCATGGAAATCTCTAAACAACTCAGGATATTGCCAGAATGATGGCTTGCTCTCTCCATAAACATACTTGGGCCCCACTGCTGAGCATAACTCCCAAACAATTCACTGAACATGAAGAAGTCAAATTGGAGCCTACATGGAGACTTCAACCTTACATTCTTCTGTTTTTGGTGTGAGAAAGTACTTTGCAAGCTATCAGAGAAGCTAAGTAAACACCATCATAGCCACAAAACCTGTGACCTACAATCTGTTCAGCCTGCAAGATATGCTAAGACAATGATGACACAAAGCTTGTGGGTAGAAGCAACAAATGTCTAATTTGACTTGTGGGTAGAAGCAACCAATTTGACTCAGGGTTCACGCCATGAGCAGGAATCCATGTCTCAAATTTCATGGGTAACCAAGAACTAAAGCCTACGTAGATAGTCCAGAGACCTAGAGTAAAACCAATCACTACTAGTATAAAATTAAGTATCAATAAAATGACTTTTATACTGCTATACTTATAGATCAGCATCTTATCCATTGATCATTGGAGAGGTTTCAGCAGCAGCAGATGAGAACAGATGCAGAGAACCAGAGCGCCCCCACATACACGAGAGAGAAAGAGAGAGAGAGAGATAAACAGACATAGAAAGACAGACAGACACAGAGAGAGAGAGAGAGAGAGAGAGAGAGAGAGAGAGAGAGAGAACGTGTATGTGTATCCTTGAAACACAGTTATTTATGGGATGTCTCCGTCAAATCTCTTCCTTCAGAACTAAGAAAAACCTGAGGACAACGAGGAGGTAGAAAGAGTTTAAGAGCCATTAGGGGACAGAGGATACAAAGAGAACAAGCCCCAGTGAATCAACTGATTAAGGTTCCTATGAACTCATAAAGGTTGAAGCAGCAAGCACAGGGCCTACAAGACCAGTTCTGTGTATACTTCTGTGTATAGCTTTTGGCTGTAGTATTTTTATAAAATTTATGAGGGTGTGAAGGAGTGGCTCTCTGGTTCCTGTGCTAGTCTTGAGACTCTTTTTCTGCTAATGGGTTGCCTTGTTTAGCCTTGGTGAACTCCACACAGGAAGAGCTGTTGTGGGTAAGTGAGCTTCCAGGAGATGGCCCACAGCTTTGCATGACTACAACAGGTGAACCCTGGGGAAGCACAGCCTTAGCAGCTTCATCCCAGGGCTGCTTCTTGCTGCTGATACACTTGTCACTGCTGTATTCCTCATTTTTCTGACATGATATGGGTATGATTGGGCAAAGAAAGACCCTTTCTGCCTATAGTATGTTATGATTGCTTCCTGGGTGTTAGCACACCCTACTGGGAAAATTTCCTGCAGATTAGCATGGAGATCAACGCTTATAAAATAATGCTGTTTAGATAAATGAATTACTTTATGGAATTCCTTATTTGATTTAAATAATTTTAGGAAGTTAGTTTGATTTAAGTAGTTTTAGAAAGTTAGAGTAATTGATAGAATGTTTAAGGAGATGGTTTAAGTTGCTTCACCAGTTAGAATCAAGAATAAAATGTGCCCCCTACTCATAGAATACTAAGTAAAGGCTGCATAGGTTAGAAAAATATTACAGTGAATTTTTATGAGTTACAAGCATGTAAATTACATTAGGAAGTAAAATAGGCTTGGAACAAATTAATGGTCAAGGAAAACATTCATTGTAGTTTAGGTCCATGGATGAGGCCACAGGTGTGCAAATGGTAAGCAAGGTTATGAAGAAAAAAGTGGGTAATTCTATTACATAAAAATATTATTTTGTAGTTATAGAATGAAGGATAGATAAAACTACTGCTTGAAACTTATAATCCACAATCCTACTATAACTCCCTCTTGTATACCATTTCATTTGTTTATGAATGAGGTGATTATTTTACTTATGTAGAGAACTTTGTCTTAGGGGAGTTATAAAAAGGCTAAAAGAAAAGTTAACTTACAGATTGCTCTACCCACCAACTGTATGCATGTATATATACACACATATGTATATATAGGAATAGATGAGTCTACATACATGTGTATATATGTATATATACATGTATACATGAGAACACATAGTACTCTTACCAGGACTACCAGTGCTGATCCTGTAAATCACATGCCACTGTCAGCAGGCGGGGATTCATTGTTGTCAACATATATACACATCTATATATGTATAGATATGTATGTATTTGTATATGTGCATATGAGTATATGAACATATATATATACATGTTGTATATATGTATATATGTATGTACATGTGTATATGTGCATATGTATATACATGCAAGGGTATATGTGTGCATGTGTATATATGCATATATTTGTATGTGTATATATGTATATGTGTATTTACATACTTATGTACATATTCATATATATGTATTAAGGTATATATATATATATGCATATGTGTATATCTGTATATGTCTATATATGCATCTCTCTATATAAATAAATAGTTTAAATGCATATGTGTGTATGTGTACATGAGCATATGCATATATATGTATATATGATGTAAAATGTTGAGTTTGCTAGAGCTTTTCTTTATCCACCAAATTTATACACATATACATGTCTTTGTGTAATATGGTTAAAAAGTCTGTTTTGCTGCATCCTGTGTGTGTGTGTGTGTGTGTGTGTGTGTGTGTATGAGTGTGTGTATGCATATGTATGTGTTTTCTCTATCCCTAAGAGTTTAAAGAATTCAGAGTTTCTTGCCAGTCACAGAGATTAATGTCCCCAAATAATTAAGTTCTGCTCCTATCAGCACTACAAATGCTGACCTCATAAATAGTCTGCCACTGTCAGCAGGGTGTGGGGCCAGTTGCTATCAGCATGGACTCCACATTTGCTGCCTTCCTCAGTTTACCCTGTAATGTTGAAGCTGGCCCTTGACCGAGCCTGAAAGTGATATTTTTGTTTTATCTTATATTTTGTCACATTTGTTTCTCATCTCTCAGAAGCCCACTCTTTTTTAGTGAGAGACAGAAAGGGAGCAGATCTGAAGGGTAGATGATATGGGGAGGAACTGGGAGGAGTAAAGGGAGGAGAAAATATAGTCAGGATATATTGTATGAAAAAAGAATCTATTTCAATAAAAATATTTATGTAAAAAAGATAAACTACTACCTTTAGAGTGTTGGTGTAGTATTGAAAAAGAATGTCCAGAATTGCTTAAATTGATGATCAAGATATTCTTATTTTCCAATTACATGTACATATGTCTTTATATTCTTCAGCCAAAGTAACAAGCCTAACCATATTTGATGTTGAATGTGTAGTACATAACCCAACACACAAGATTTAGAAGCAGGAGAACCAGTTTATGTCTGGCTATGGCTACATAGAAAAGTAAAGGTCAGTCTGAGCTACATGAAGCCCTATGCAAAAGAAAAGAAAAAAAGAAAGGAAAGAAGGAAGGAAGGAAGGAAGAAAAGTGATTTTTAAAAATGGAGCGAATGCAACAGAAAAAATAATCTAGCCCTGTTAAGAGATAATATGAATATAAGGCAAAGGTATGAACTGATGCCAATTTCTAAATTTCCTTTTGAAAAAGTTATGCTTTTTAAAAGAAATATATGGTTTCTTCAATACTTTTTAAGAACAGTAAGGACCCTGAGATTTGAAAGCTACATGACATACTCACTTAATATCCTGCAATTAATGAACCCATGAAGCGCTGCATAGGAAGCAAAGAGAAGTCATGGAAGTGGAGCTCACCTCTCAGTCCCGTCGCCAACGTTTGGCTGTTACCACACTTGCCAGCACTTTTAGAAACATGTAAGGATTGAATATAATTCAGACAGCAATGTGGTTATCTTGCAAAGATCAGTCCAGTGAAACTGCATCTTAATTGGAAAAGTAATTATTCTCTTAAATTTTCACTAAAAGCAGACTCGATGTAGATTTCTGTCACCTTGCTCTGTATCTGAACATCAGAAGCAATTCTCATTTCATCCTTTGGTTTTAAACACTAATTGCAAATCTAGTTGTCATGGAACATTTCCTGGGCATCTTGCTTCTCAAGTACACAATGCTACAAGTGGTATTGAACCTATGCTGATCACGCAATTCCTGTTGGTGGGGTGGCAATGAGACAGGTCATAGCAAAACACTAAGTAAGCCACTGCTGCAGAAGTACTGTGTGAATAAGGGAAGAGGCTCCACAACGCTTCAAAAGAGCCCTGAATTACAATCTCAAAAGCAACTCGGCAAGATTGCTTACTAAGAAAAGACAGAGTTCTGACAAACTCATTTGTTGTGCACAAATAAAAAGTAAGTGACTTCTTTAGAGCAAAGGCATGGGGCTAAATAAGAGGATGCCAGTAGCTGTAGTACCAAATCAAAATACACTCTACACTGTATCTTAGGGCAAAGGATTGTCAGTCATTCTCTTCCCAACTATTCAGTGGCACTTGACCAGTAGTCCTTAGAAACCTACTCTTCAAGCTAAAGTACTCCAATAAATATATGCAACTCAGTTTCTTAGTAACCATTCTTTTCTCAAACTATTCTCACTCATATTTTTAATTATTTCTTTTATGTTCGAAGTTATAATTATATCATTTTCTCTTCCCTTTCTTAACTCTAAACTCTCCCATATTCCCCTTCTTGCTCTCTGTCAATTTCATGCCCTCCCTTTTCCATCAATAGTTGGTACATGCATAGGTATATGGCATATATATATATATATATATATATATATATATTTCTAAGTCCATAAATACAACCTGTTAAGTCTGCATAATGTTAGTTGTATGTATATTTTTCAGGGATGACCATTAGTTATTTGGATAAGCAGTTGGTATGCTTTTCCATGGGAAAGACTATTTCTCCTGCTTTCAGTAGCCCTCGGGTCCCATTCTTATTTTATTTGTGTCCTCTGTGGAATACATCATTCTCAGAATGGCATCCCAGATATTCTTGTCAAGTCACATTAGCTCATCCCAAGCTCATTGCAGGCCATTCATTCATCTCCTAAAGTCCATAGCACAGTGTTATGTGCAATGTGTGTTTAGTGCATATTGTTGAATAAACAAAGCACAAGCTGTCAAAGCTGCCACTTCTTTATTCACTGTTTCCTCATCCAACAAATGTTTAGTAAGCCTGTGTTCCATGAGAGATCAGATACTAGGTGACAATGATGGTGATAAGACAACACAGACATAGCTACTTCCCCTAAAGCCACCAGAGTTCATAGTCTTCTTACCAAGAGTAAAGGTTATAAGCATTTTCTTTTCCTTTCCTTTATTACTCATTGAACTCATTTTGTTAATGTAATCAAGGTCTAGAAGTGACCAAAAAATGAGAAGAAATAAAATAAGTGTTTTTTCTTTAATATAGTAATTGCATTAAATATCTTTAATTAGATAAATGAGTTAAAAAAAAAACAACTTCATCCCTGATGTGGTAACAATATGAAAAACCTATGACAACTTAGAACTTAGGTTCAACAAATACTATGTCATTTATGCAATAGCTATAATTTAAATGACATTTTTGCCATTAAAGTTATCATATCTATAAAAATGAGAAGTTAGAAAAGATCAAAATTATAGTCAGAAATATAGCTTAGTAGAACACTTGCCTAGTCTGTTTGGGGCTCTGGGTTCAATCCTAGCACTGAAAAAAGGAGGAGCATAAATACAAGTTTTTAAAATGTAAAAGAATAGAATTAAATTCATAAAAGAATAGTAAGAAGAAAGCACTAATAGGCTTTCATTGCCATAACTTCAAAGTGATCCTTGAAATGAACACAGGACAGGATATTGTTTATAAAAAAGTAAGTATATCTGATACAGAATAGAAAATGTATGCCAGAAAAAGACATGGTGTGCCAATTTTCTGAGCCACTTTGAGTCAATATCTAGAAGCAATATAACTCATCTGAGGAAAAAAAGCTTACTTTAGAATTTACAGGAACTCACATCCTTCGTGTACCATGCAGGGAACATAAAGAATAATTTCCAGGCTCTAAGATAGTTAACTCTAGCATGTTTCACAGAATACATGGGATCATGGTATTTCTTGGGGAACAATTATATGAGGCTATATCAATATAAGATAGTTAAAACTCTCTCTGTCTCTGTCTCTTTCTGTGTCTCTCTCTCTTTCTCTCTCTCATTTGAACTGTTAGGTGACCTTGTATGAATGTCATGCCAAAAAAAGTAGATAAAGTTAAGGAGGTTTACTAAAAGACAAAAGATTATTTATTTAAATCACCTTATAATTTATTTCCATTCTAATTCTCTCATTTCAACAAATCAGCCTTGAAGGCACACACTCCAGACAATGAGCTGGTTAGTGATGAGAGCTAAGCTCTGTTAAGCAGCATGCAGGGTAGGGAATATGATGTTTATGGTTACAGCCCTACATGAATGCTGGGATAAAGATAAATTTCAGCAGTTTTGGCTCTTTTGACTGTTGCATCCAGAAAGTCAACTCTTGCCAACCTGAACAAATACTCACCAGGTGAGATAGCAGGGGACAGTAGAGGCATGGTAGTATCACTGTCACATTTCTCCAAGGCTTCTTTGGGTTCACACAATTTTCAGAAACTTTCCCTCTTGGAGAAGAAGAGGACTTAGAAATTGCATCCTCTCATGAATCAGTCTTAGCATTTGGTATTATTGGAGAACTAGGATTATGTGCCCATTTCTGAACCAATTAAAGAGGCCACTAGCAGTAAAATAGATTAATTAGTTCACTCTTCAGCTCATATACTTTCACTGAAATAGCACAGGTGATTCCCTGAAGGAGAAGTAGGTGATACTGGTGCCTCCCAAAGCTTGCCCAAAGATTGCCCAAATAGCAAATGACCAATCTATTCTAAATACAATAGAAATATTTTGACATTATTTCTGGAAATGTGTTTGCCTCGTTATTTTCAAATGGAAGCTTAAAATATATGGATAGGAAGGATTAATACTGTAAAAATGGCCATAATGCCAAAAGCAATCTACATATTCAATGTAATCCCAATCAAAATTCCAACTCAATTCTTCATAGAGATAGAAAGAGCAATTTGCAAATTCATTTGGAATAACAAAAAAACCAGGATAGCGAAAACTATACTCAACAACAAAACAACTTCTGGGGGAATCACCATCCCTGACCTCAAGCTGTATTACAGAGCAACAGTGATAAAAAAAAAAAAACTGTATGGTATTGGCATAGAGACAGGCAGGTAGATCACTGGAATAGAATTGAAGACGCAGAAATGAACCCTCACACCTATGGTCACTTGATCTTTGACTAAGGAGCTAAAGCCATTCAGTGGATATAAGATAGTATTTCCAACAAATGGTGCTAGTTCAACTAGTGGTCAGCATGGAGAAGAATGCAAATCAGTCCATTCTTATCAGCCTGTACAAAGATCAAGTCCACGTGGATCAAGGACCTCCACATCAAACCAGATATACTCAAAGTAATAGAAGAAAAAGTGGGGAAGAGCCTGGAACACATGGACACAGGGGAAATTTTCCTGAACAAAACACCAATCACTTATGCTCTAAGATCAAGAATCAACAAATGGGACCTCATAAAACTGCAAAGCTTCTGTCAGGAAAAGGACACTGCCATTGGGACAAAACAGAAACAAACAATTGGGAAAAGATCTTACATCTGATAAAGGGCTAATATCCAGTATATACAAAGAACTCAAGAAGTTAGACTCCAGAGAGCCAAATAACCCTACTAAAAATGGAGTACAGAGCTAAACAAAGAATTCTCAGCCATTGGATGGTTTTAGTTCCTTTATCAATGATCAAGTAACCATAGGTGTGTGGGTTCATTTCTGGGTCTTCAATTCTATTCCATTAATATACCAGCCCTTCTCTTTACCAATACCATGCAGGTTTCCAAATACAAAGGCAACTATATTCATAAAAGAAACATTACTAAAGCTCAAAGCACACTTTGTACCTCACACAATAACAGTAGATTTCAACATCCCACTCTAATCAATGGATAGATCATAGAAACAGAAATTAAACAGAGATATAGAGAAACTAACAGAAGTTATGAACCAAATGGATTTCACAGATATTTAGAGAACATTTCATCTTAAAACAAAAGAATATACCTTCTTTTCAGCACCTCATGGTACCATCTCCAAAATTGACCATATAATTGGTCACAAAACAGGCCTCAACAGATACATGAAAGATTGAAATAATCCCATGCATCCTATCAGATCACCATGGACTACGGGTGGTCTTCAATAACAGCAAAAATGACAGAATGCCAAACATACATGAAAGTTGAACAACGCTCTACTCAATGATTATTTGGTTAAGGTAGAAATAAAGACATTAAAGACTTTTTAGAATTTAATGAAAATGAAGGTACAATATACCCAAACTTATGGTACACAATGAAAACAGTGCTAAGAGGAAAACTCATAGCTCTGAGTGCCTACAAAAAGAAACAGGAGAGAGCATATGTCAGCAGACAAAAAGAAGCAAATACACCCAAGAGGGGTAGAAGGCAGGAAATAATCAAACTCAGGGCTGAAATTAACCAAGTAGAAACAAAAAAGACTATACAAAGAATCAACAAATCCAGGAACGGGTTTTGTGAGAAAATCAACAAGATAGATAAACCCGTAGCCAGACTAACCAGAGGGCAACAAAAAAAAAATCCAAATTATCAAATTCAGAAATGCAAAGGGAGACATAACAACAGAATCTGAGGAAATGTAAAAAATCATCAGATCCTACTACAAAACCCTATGTTCAACAAAACTGGAAAATCTGGAAGAAATGGACAAATATCAGATATCAAAGTTAAATCAGGATGAGATAAACCATCTAAATAGTAACATAACCCCTAAAAAAATAGCAGTTATTAAAAGTCTCCCAAATACAAAAGGCCAGGACCAGATGGGTTTAGTGCAGAATTCTATCAGACCTTCATACAAGGCCTCATTCCAATACTGTTCAAAATATTCCACAAAATTGAAACAGAAGAGCACTATCCACGTCCTTCTATGAATCATGCTTATACCTAAACCACACAAAGACCCAACAAAGAAAAAGAACTTCAGACCAATTTCTCTTATGAATATCCACACAAAAATACTCAATAAAATTCTTGCAAACCAAATCCAAGAACACACTGATCATCCATCATGATCAAACAGACTTCATCCTAGACATGGAAGGATGGTTCAATATAGAGAAATCCATCAAAGTAATCCACTATATAAACAAATTCAAAGAAAAAAAACTACATGATCATTTCATTGGATGCTGAGAAAGCATTTGACAAAATTCAATACCCCTTTATGATAAAAGTCCTGGAAAGATAAGGAATTCAAGGCCCATACCTACATATTGGAAAAGCAATATACAGCAAACTAGTAGCTAACATTAAACTAAATGGAGAGAAACTTGAAGCAACCCCACTAAAACCAGGGAATAGACAATACTGCCCACTCTCTCTCCACCTATTCAAGATAGTACTTGAAGTCCTAGCCAGAGCAATCAGACAACACAAGGAGGTCAAAGGGATACAAATTGGAAAGGAAGAAATCAAAATATCACTATTTGCAGATGATATGATAGTATACTTACGTGACCCCAAAACTTCCACCATAGATCTCCTAAGTCTCATAAACAACTTCAGCAAAGTGGTTGAGTATAAAGTTAACTCAAACAAATCATTAGCATTTCTCTTCTCAAAGGATAAACAGGATGAGAAAAAAATTAGAGAAATGACACCCTTCACAATAGTCCCAAATAATATAAAATACCTCGGTGTGACTCTAGCCAAGCAAGTGAAAGATCTGTATGAGAAGAACTTCAAGTCTCTGAAGAAAGAAATCAAAGATCTCAGAAGACGAAAAGATCTCCCATGCTCACAGATTGGCAGGATTAAGGTAGTAAAAATGGCCAATTTGCCAAAAGCAAAACTATACTCAACAATAAAAGAAATAGTTAGGATTGAGAGTTCATATTGGTGGATTTTTCCTTTGATAAATGTGAAGTCTTTCCTTATCTTTTTTGATAACTTTTGGCTGAAAGTTGATTTTATATAATATTAGAATGGCCACACCAGCTTGTTTCTTT
Organism: Rattus rattus; assembly: GCF_011064425.1. Classification (NCBI taxonomy): domain Eukaryota; kingdom Metazoa; phylum Chordata; class Mammalia; order Rodentia; family Muridae; genus Rattus; species Rattus rattus. The sequence continues at coordinate 218,045,181 of NC_046156.1, forward strand.
GGACCATTTGCCTGGAAAGTTGTTTTCCAGTCTTTTACTCTCGAGTAGTTATCTATCTTTGTCTCTGAGGTGTGTTTCCAACAATCACTATTCATTAATAGCTCTTATTCTTATCAATGGACTCAATTTCCCAATAAAAAGACCTAGACTAACAGACTGGATACCTAAAGAAGAAATATCATCTTAAAACTCATTAGACAATACATCAATGAGAGAAACGTTTCAAATATATTGAAGGTAGGAGTCATTTACTTTTGGCCTGTCTCTTAGAATGTAACAAAGAATACATACAGGCAAAAATCTTAACAAATTTAAGGTATGTGGAACTATCTTTGATTTCATTTCAGGTCAGAGAAAACATGTAAAAAAAATTTGTGTGGGAAAGTATTTCTGCTGGGAAAAATATGTCATATGTTTTATTTTGCGTTTTATCTTTGCAGCACTTGGGGCTCCACACAAAAGAATTAGTATGATTATGAAAAACTTGTGAAAACCTTCATGTAGTGTTCAAATCTTAGATAATGTCAACTATTCATGCTGGAAGAGACTCTGAAAATGTGACAATGTAGGAAAATTTTCATTGAACTTTCACTTCTTCACTCTCAAATATTACAGGATGAAGGAAAGTGGAGAAGCCAGAAGAATATAGTATTGTGTAATACTTTCAGTGTGACAAAATAATCCATTTCAAAGGGAAACTACTTAAGGTGTGTACTACATCCCTCGAAATATCTAACAAAACTGGCAGCATTCTGTACATTTAATTCAAATGAACAAATTCAGACAAATTATACTTAATAGAGTATTCGACAAACTGGGCCACCAATACTACTTATTTTTCAGACTATAAATATGCCTACAGATGTGTAGTGTACTTTGAGTATCTAGCATGCATAATTCTTATCAAATGCTGGTTTCATGTTTCAGGATAACAACTGACTATGAATTCCTCATGCTGTGGCGAACAGCTCCTTCCCCTTTGTCCTGTAAATAAAGATGAATGATTAAAGAAAAAGTCAAACTTCCACAACTGGGATTATTGGCAGGAAGAATAGATTGCTGTGTTTTTACTATGTTTATGTAATAATGTTTCCCTTGCACTGGCACATGATTGGTACAAAAAAATGTTGGTTGAGTAATAGCATGAATGGTATCTGGTTGAAAAAAACTATGGCAACATATTAATGGGTACTAGATGAGATTCCTGTGGTCATGTAATGCCAATTTAGAAGACATCACTAAACATTGTCTATAACAAGTTGTCTCTGGGTCCCAGAAGGGCTGCCATGCTCTCAGGTAGCCCTTGGAGGCTCCTCAGTGGCACCATTCACAGAGCTTGTACTGTGTACACTGAAACTCAGCCTGGCATCCAGCAAAACCTCAGTCTTTCCACATAAACAAAGTGCTGCTCCCCCACAGAGCATCCTGATTAAACAGATTAACTATGGCACTGCTTGCAAATACACATGCTAGAGTGCAGGAAATGAACAGATATAATGGCCAAGTCTGTATTTAATTTTAATTAAATTTCATTCTGTAGCTCAATTAATCCACATCTCCAAATGTCAGTAGGACTTAGGCCAATGGGATGACATCTGCTACACCGCACAGCAACATAAAACTTCACTGCATCCTGGTCTCTGGAAGCATACCAGAAAAACGTGAAATGTCTTTATTAAGTCTGCAGCGATGTATAGAAATCTAACTCAGAGTCTAACGAAAGGAACCAAACTAGAGAAGGAAATTAGACAGAGGACACTGGTGGATATCAGCATGATAAACAGTGTTCCATGTCCTGCCTTGTGTTATTTCTTCTCTAAGTTTTATTTGAGTTTAAAGATATTTTCTGTACTATGTTCTGGCTGGCATCCCAACTGCCCAGGTTGAATTTCTTTCTTTTAAGGAATCCAAACTTTGTTTTTTTCTGAAGTAAGGGATTGATGGATAAAGGGGTAATCATTCTACATGGAATATGAAACAACCATATCAGCTGTTCCAGCACATTTGATACGAGAAGTCAGAGTGTAACTTGTAACTGGGTGTTGACAATCTTCTGTTAATACCTTTGATCTCCCACTTACAATATCAAAATAAGGGATTATATTAAAATAAAAATTTAGATATTGTTTTATTGGATATTTCTTTATTAACATATTAAGTGTTATTCCCTTTCCCAGTTTCCCCTCCAGAAACCCCCTATCCCATCCTCCCTGCTTCTATGAGGGTGCTCCCCAACCCAGCCACTCCCTCCCACCTCCCTACCGTGGCATTCCCCCATACTGAGTCATCCAGCCTTCACAGGACCAAGGGCCTCTCCTCCAATTGATGTCCGACCAGGCCTCTGCTACATAAGTGGCCGGAGCCATGTATACTCTCTGGTTGGTGGTTTAGTCCCTGGGAGCTCTGGGGGGGATCAGGTCTGGTTGATTGATATTGTTGTTCTTCCTATGGGGTTGCACGAATCCCCTTAGCTACCTCAGTTCTTTCTCTAACTCCTCCATTGGGGACCTCCTTTTCATTCCAATGGTTGGCTGTGAGCATCTGCCTCTGTATTTGTCAGACTCTGGCAGAGCATCTCAGGAGACAGCTATATCAGACTCTTGTCAGCATGCATCTCTTGGCATCTGCAATAGTGTCTGGGTCTGGTGACTGCATATGGGATGAATCCCCATGTGTTGCAGTCTCTGGATGGCCTTTCCTTCGGTCTATGCTCCGAACTTTGTCTCGGTATATCAACCCCTGTCCCCCCGCCGGCACCCCGAGCTCCCAGGGACTAAACCAGCAACGAGAGTACACATGGAAGGACCCATGGCTCCAGCCACATATGTAACAGAGGATGGGATAGGTTTCCAGAGGGGAAAATGGGAAAGGGAACAATATTTAAAATGTAAATAAAGAAAATATCCAATAAAAGAAAAATGGAAAAAAAGTGATTAGGAATCAGGTACATTGTTATTCCGAAAAAGAAAATGAAGGTATTTTCAGATTAGTCTATCCAATGGACTTGATATCCAGGTGATAACTTTGGCGATGTTAGGAAAGCATTTTAACTTGCAAATAAGCAATCAATTCTTTAAAATTATCAACTTTTTGTAAGCTATACACACATTAGAATGATTAAGGAAAATAAGTGTAAGCAGAAAAGAAGATACTGGCTTAGAGGGTTATAAAGGAAGAATGCAGAATTTAGCATTCCTTTTCAGAATGTTGACTCAAAAATCACAAGCTAAACCATATGTCTAAACCATACCTTATTTGAATATTGTCTGCAGCTTACAAACAGCTTGAGAACATAATAATTTAAGGCACACCGAAAGTACAAAACCTGAATTTGGAGTGTCACAAAAGTATTGTGAAGACATAGTAGAGAGAAGCATTTTTTTTTCTTTTTTTGTAGATGAAGTGATCACAAGATGATGTGTGGACATTGAAACCCAGTTCACTTTAATAATTTAAATTGGTTGATATATACGAAGTATAAAAATTCCCAAGTAAGAGCTCTGAATGTATAAAAATTCTCTTTTAAAATCTGTACATACACTCCAAATGAAAAATCAATTAGATGCCTAATAATTCATAAGAGTTCTTCTGTGTCCTTTTCAGTACCTGAGGTAGGAATAAAGCTGGTTATAGTTTACTGTCCCTTGTGTTCATTTTATACTTTTTTACTTGTCATAATTCTGAAATGGAAAAACTGATTTAGTTATGACACAGTATTGAATTTTATAGTCAGCATTTGAAGTTGTGGAACTGAAACTTTATCTAATACCAAAGTTCAGGGAGCTTCTGAGCTATTACAAGCCTAGCTTCTGAGAAGTTCAATTCATACGTGTGTCTAGAACTTTGTGAGGTTTTGTTTGTTTGTTTGTTTGTTTTCTTGCTTGTTTGTTTTTTGTAGGTGTGATAAAATACCTTGGCAAAAGTAACTAAAGGGAGAAAGAATTTATTTGGCTTACAATTCCAGGTTACAGTCAATCTCTATGGAGAATCCAAGGCAGCATGAAGCACCTACACATATTACACTTCCAGTCAAGAGCAGATAGCAATGATGCATGGATGCAAGTGTTTAACTTTCCCTACTCTTATACAGCCCAGAGTCCTCAAGATAGTTCTCCCCAACAACATGCCCACCAGACAACCTAATCTAAATACCTCGTCACTGAAGCATTTCCAAGTGCTTCTAGATTATGTGAATTTGGCAATTAATACTAACCATCACTCCAAGCATACTGCACTTGAAAAGGAATACAAATATGTGTAACTAATTTAGTCATGATTAAAGCATCAGTCCAGATGAAGAGCAAGACATTAGCAAGACTGTTAGTGATATTAACAGTCCAAATATGCAAATGAGAGAACTGGAGTTCGAAGAAAGAGTCTTTTTTTATATTTTCCCCCGATATAAGCCCCCTATCCTACCCTCCTCCCCTTTTTCTATAAGGGTGTTCCTCTCCCCATCCACCCCCACTTCCCACCATCCTGACATTCCCCTACACTGGGGGTCCAACCTTGGCAGGACCAAGGGCTTCTCTTTCCATTGATGCCCAACATGGCCATCCTCTGCTACGGAGCCATGGATCAATCCATGTACAGTCTTTGGGCAGTGGTTTATTCCCTGGAATCTCTGGTTGGTTAACATTGTTGTTCTTATGGGGCTGCAAGCCCCTTCAGCTCCTTTCTCTAATTCCTCCAATGGGGGTCCTTTTCAAGTGCAGTATGCTTGGAGTGCTTGATGTCAACTAAGATAGAGCCCCAAGATAGAGCTACACATGCATTTCTTATAGCACTCTAGGTCTCTCAGGCATGTAGCTTCTATTTGTGGATAGCTATTGTCAGAAACAACTTTTGTCTTCAAGGAAGACCACTTAAACAAGAAGTTGGACAATTAATGAAGTTGAATTGTATATTTTTAGATACAAAAGTTCTATACACATAGTTAAATTGAAATGCTATCTTTTTAAACACTATTTAGATAATTTCCACAACTTCATTATTTTCTTTGCATATGTAAGTCTCTGATAGAAAGCCATTAAATTACAGATTTTTCCATCGCTTAATCTTAGATTTCTCTAAGGTTGGAGTTTCATGGTCACATAATGAAAAGGAATTACCATATTAAAATCCTCTCTATCCTTCTGGTTTGAACCTCTGCCTTGAGCAGACCTGGGATGGTGACTCCACACTCACTCCTACAACACCCAGAGGAAGCTAGATTTCCAAATGCTCTGAGACACCCAGGATCACAGGGGAAGTTTGGCTCCCAGGAGATCTGACACACCCAGGATCACTGGTGCTCTGAAATATCCAAGATCACAATTGAGATAATAACATCTGCTCCAACACCCAGCATAACCCCACAGGAAGCAGAGAAGTAGGAACCCCTGCCCAGTAGGAGGCACAGGTTCTTTCCAGCTTGCACCTGTACCCTAAGCAGACCCAGGGCTCTGGCTCTCCATGCACTCTTGCAACACTCAGAGAAAACTTTACTCCCAGGAGCTCTGACACAACAGGATTTCAGGAGCTTGGACACATCAGGATTTTAGCATACCAGAGGCAGCTTGACTCCTAGGAGTCTTGCCAAACTCAGAAATCTCAGGATCCCAGAATCACAGGATCACAGAGACAGTGGACTCAAAGGACAGACACAACCAGGACACAACCAAGCCCACAGGAGGGACAGGCTCCAGTCAGAGACAGCAAGGGCAGTTAGCACTAGGGATAACCAGATAGCAAGAGGCAAGCACAAGACCATAAGTAACAGAAACCAATGCTATTAGACAACATCAGAACCCAGTTCTCCCACCACTCCAAGCCCTGGATACCCCAACACACCTGAAAAGCAAGATTGAGATCAACGATAAGTCCGTCTGTTCGTTGGCTTTTTTGATTGGGAGAATTTTAATGACTGCTTCTATTTCCTTAGGGGTTATGGGACTGTTTAGATGGCTTATCTTATCCAGATTTAATTTTGGACCCTGGTATCTGTCCATTTCATCCATGTTTTCCAGTTTTGTTGAGTATAGGCTTTTGCAGTAGCATATTTTTTTTTTTTAAATATCCTCAGTTTCTGTTGCTATGTCTCCCTTTTCATTTCTGGTTTTGTTAATTTAGATACAGTCTCTGTGCTCTCTGGTTAATCTGGCTAAGATTATCATGCGATTTTTTTTTTCTTCAAAGAAACAGCTCTTGGTTTTGTTGATTCGTTGTATAGTTCTTTTTGTTTCTATTTGGTTGACTTGTGCTTTGAGTCTGATTATTTCCTCCATTCTACTCCTCTAGGGTATATTTGCTCCTTTTTGTTCTGAAATTTTCAGTATGCCATCAAGCTGTTAGTGGACGCTCTCTCCAGTTCTTTTTGGAGGCATTCAGAACTATGAGTTGTCTTCTTATCTTTCATTGTATCCTATAAGTTTTGGTACATTGTGCCTTCATTTTCATTAAATTCTGTAAAGTCTTTAATGTCTATTTCTTCTTTAACATAGTGATCATTGAGTAGAGCATTGTTCAACTTCCATGTGTTTGTGTACTTTCTGTTGTTTTTGTTGTTATTAAAGACTACCCTTAGCCCATGGTGATCTGATAGGATGCATGGGAATATTTCAATCTTCTTTTATCTGTTGAGTCCTGTTTTGTGACCGATTATGTGGACAATTTTTGGGAAGGTACCATGGGGGTACTGATAAGAAGATCTGTTCTTTTGTTTTAGGAGAAAATGTTCTATAGATATCTATTAAATCCATTTGGTTCATAACTTGTTAGTTTCACTGTGTCTCTGTTTACTTTCTGTTTCCATGATCTGTCCATTGATGAGAGTTGGATGTTGAAATCTCCCACTATTATTGTGTGGGGTGCGTTGTGTGCTTTGAGCTTTAGTAAGGTTTCTTTTATGAATGTAGGTGTCCTTGCATTTGGAGCACAAATATTCAGGATTGAGAGTTCATCTTGGTGGATATTTCCTTTGATCCATATAAAGTATCTTTCCTTATCTTTTTTGATATCTTTTGGTTGAAAGTCAATTTTATTCAATATTAGAATGGCTACTCCAGCTTCTTTCTCCAGACTACTTGCTTGGAACATTTTTTCTTAGCCTTTTACTCTGAAATAGTGTCTAGTTTTATCACAGAGGTACATTTCCTGTATTCAGCAAAATGCTGGATTTTGTTTACATATCCAACCTGTGAGTCTATGTCTTTTTATTGAGTCCATTGATGTTAAGAGATATTAAGGAAAAGTGATTGTTGTTTCCTGTTATTTTTGTTGTTAGAAGTGGAATTATGTTTGTGTGCCTCTCTTCTTTTGGGTTTGTTGAAAGAAGATTACTTTTTTGCTTTTTTTAGGTTCTAGTTTCCCTCCTTGTTTTGGAGTTTTCTAACTAGTATCCTTTGTAAGGCTGGATTTGCAAAAAGATATTGTGTAAATTTGGTTTTGTCATGGAATTTCTTGGTTTCTCCATCTATGGTAATTGAGAGTTTTGCTAGATATAGTAGCCTAGGCTGGCATTTGTGTTCTCTTAGGGTCTGTATGACATCTGCCTAGGATCCTCTAGCTTTTATAGTTGCTGTTGAGAAGTCTGGTGTAATTCTGATAGGACTGACTTTATGTTTCTTGACCTTTTTCCCTTACTGCTTTTAATATTCTTTCTTTGTTTTGTGCATTTGGTGTTTTGACTATTATATGATGGGGGGAATTTCTTTTCTCATCCAATCTATTTGTCATTCTGTATGTTTCTTGTATGTTTATGGGAAACTCAAAGACTATACATGGACTGACCCATGGTTTCAACTGCATATGTAGCAGAGGATGGCCTTGTTGGGCAACAATTGGAGGAGAAGCCATTGGTCCTGCCAATGCTGGACCCTCCAGTGTAGCGGAATGTCAGGGGGCAGGAAGGGGGTTGGATAGAGAGAGGAATACCCTTATAGAAGAAGGGAAGGAGGATGGGATAGGAGACATATCTGGAAAACCAGGAAAGGGAATAACATTTGAAATATAAATAAAAAATCCAATAAAAGAAAAAAAGTCCAAAAACCATAAAATAAACCCTAATATGTGAAAAAAAGACAAATAAAGAAAACACCCTCACAGACTTGCCTACAGGCCAATATGATAAGGTAATTCTTCAACTGAGGTCCTCTGTTCCCAGGTGACTTACTTTAGCTCCTGTTATGTTGACAAAAATTAAGGAGCACAGAGTCCAAGGAGATTTTACAACCTCTAATGCCCAAGACATTTCGATGAGCTGACAAAGTGAGAACTTCTGGTGGAAGTGGCATTGAAAACATAGTAGGGTGTTTAGCAACTACCCTGTCCTAACTTCCTACATGCTACAGTAACCTCCTCAGGGGCAGGCTGGAGTGCTTCCAAACGTAAATTGTGATCACTGGAACGTACTTTCATTAAGATCTTTGGACTTGGGGACTAAGTTGCCTTCCTTGTCTTTGACTGAACCTCGTACCATGTGTCCTGTCTACAGCCACTATAGTTTGCTATCCATTCTCTGCCAAACAGCCTATCTCTTATGTTCTACTTCGTCCTGCTGTCCAAATCTGATTTCACAATGTAATCTGTCGAGTAGTTTTTCCTGTGGCCATGTCTCTTCCGATCCGACTTAACGTCTTCTGTCAGCTATAGGAGTAGCAAGCAGACTTGTACATATTCCTCTTGCTCCTTTTTTTTTGGAAAATGACCTCTGTTAAACTTTAAACCAATGATGGAATAAAGGAACATGCTTTGTCCTTATATTCTTAGAACTATAGAAAACTTCATAATAAAGGTTTTGTTTCCATTTAATGTTCTTCATCTCACCAGTGTTCACCAGTGTCATATATAACTTAATACTAAATTAATTTTTCTAAACGAAATTTCAGTAACATACTTTAAAAAGGAAGTATATATCTTCCACATATTAACATATACATAACATGGAAAGTCACATTGGTGGGAACCAAAAACAGACAGGATGAGAAGCAGACAGAAAAGAGAACTTTTTTCTTATAATTTTTTCTGAAAAATAACTGAATCATATATTTAATATTTACATTTACATTGTAAGTTTTAAATGAAAATAAATGAAGTAATTATAAATTTAAAAATCAGTAAGGAGAGGGGTAGAGATACAGCTGACTGGCGAGTGCTTGCCTAACATTTGTAAGATACTGGGTTGACCCTTAACACCACAAGAGAGGAGAGGGAGAAGGAGATGGGGAAGGAAGGGAGAAGGAGATGGGGGAGGGAGACAGAGAGACAAGAGGTGGGGGGAGATCCGTGAACCAATCTTATTTTATTACAACAAAAGAATGGCAAGTAGAAAATTGTAGACAGATAATCTTGGTTCAAAAATACCAGAATTTAGAGCTACGATTCTATTTTATAGAAAATTTGTATTCTAATATTTTACCAGCATTATTTGTAAGATTAGACTGTTTTTTTAGGTGACTGCTTAAAAAATACAACATGTCTCTCCATTGTAAGGAATGATTATAGCAATAACCAGGGAAAGGTGAAATGTCATGGGGAATAATTCCAAATGAAAATACATAAAGTGGAAATGAGACACAAGGCATGAAGGTTCTGGGGGTGGAGAGAGGGCGTGTAAAATGAGAAAGAAGTCTCTGAAAATAGAAGCTAAGGGAAGCCATAAAATAAAATGATTCTCAGCAAAGCAGAAGAATTCAATAATTACCTTTAACAGGTTGCAGCTTGACTGAAATAATATAAACATTCAAGACTAAATTGCAGAAGGCGGTAGGAATCTAAATTTGGAGATTTTATCTTTAAACCCAAGCTAAATGGTTTCCACAAGTTAAGACTCTTTTATTACATTTTGGATGAATATACGAGAACTACTCTTGATTTACTGAGTTTCCTTATGCCTGTGATTCCAGTGTTCTGAAAATACCTTGTGACAAGTGTGATGTCCTTTTAGGGTGTGGATAAATTAAGCTGTGTGGGACCTAGCTTCACTGTCTCAATTAATCAATGCTAATACTGGAGATGAAACTGAAGGCTTCTCCGTTAGCCATTGTAAGGCTGTTTTTTGTCCCATGTGAAATTATCTGTAATGAACTTTCTACAGGAATAAAGTAGATTTTTAAGAAAAAAATCATCAGCGTAAAACCTTGGTTGGATAATGTTCATACTATAGCATTAATAAGACGAATAGTACTAGAATTTTTAAAATTCTCAGAAAATGTTTTTTTAACTGATATAGCTATGTTAAATTTCACAGTGATTGTTAAGACATAAGTTTACTTTAAATTTTGTGGGGGTAGGGGCAGTGAATCAGGTCTCAAGTAGCTGCAGATTGCCCTTGAACTCACTGTAGAGCTGAGGCTGATCTCTTGACTCTGTAGCCCCCACTTAGGTAAGGCCAGTACTTAGGTAAGGCCAGTATTGTAGACAGGTACCACTATGCCGGACTCTTTGTTTTATTTGTGGTTCCTTGATAATTCATATAACTGTGTTCTTAGTGCACTACTAGTAATTCCTATTATTATTTTCAGATGGCAATTACTTCCAAACTAAAGAAAGTTTGACTTTTCAAAATCAATCTTTTTTTTTGTAATGAGTAAAATACTTAGACAATGAGATCTATTCCTAATTAAGCACAAAACTCCTGAACAAATGGCTAAACTGATAACTACAGGTATATTTTATAGATCTTGTAAGCATTAATAAATATATAGGTTTCAAAAATAAGAAACACAGCCAGTTTTTTCACTGCATATGGAACACAAGTGGGTAATCATTCTTTGACAACACTTTGACAGGATTGTGTTCTGAAAGTACAGGTAAAAGTTAATGTGCTTAAGAATGTCCACAGGAATTGTTGCCTGTGTGGCTCCATTATGAACTGGTCTCAATAATATTCAATTACACTTTAAGACACTGTGCAAGAAAGCTGCCACCAAACAGGCCCTCCCATTCTAACAAGCACAGCATGATTCCTAGCTGACACCAGACATTTTGCAGACAATGTATCTGGTGTAGACATGATACATGCAACATTTCATGCTGCTTCTATCCCAAAAGTTCACCAGCAATCTCCCTCCTGTCACTCATTGAATGAGTGTCAACTGGGAGCATACTATTAAATTCTGGACTTGATACAAGCTGCCAAAACTATCTTGTTCTTCTTAAAAATCTTCTGACATTTCCTCCCTTTCCCCCTTTCCTTCAATGCTGTGTGCCAAGGATGGCTCTAGTGTAAACGATCCCTTAGATATATACCTCTTTGTTTTTGGGAAGACCGCCCCTCTCTATACTTTCTACAGCTTCCCCAATCAGTTCTCTCTTAGTCATGTTGAAACATAGTATCGCTTTCACTAAGAAATTGAAATCAAATCTCCGTCTTTTTTGCACCTGAAGCAGCTCTACAGACTGTGTACAGTCTGTACACAGACTAGTGCGTCATTCAATCTCCAGCATATATTTGTTAAGAGGGAAAATCAGTACAGGGAAGGAAAGCGATAACAGGTGTAAAGTTGTCAAATTGGTGACATGAAGAAAAGCAAAAGCCGTATGTGTAATTTATACAAACATGTGGATTATTGAAATAATTATTTTTCCCAAAGAGGATGATTTTAGAACACAGATAGATTAACATCAAGAAACCTTGACTGTTTTGTTCACTGATGTAACCCCAAGTGCCAAAGGCAATGTTAGGCATGTGATAGATATTTATAGTCATTTGTTTAATTAGCAAATAAATGCTTCACGAGATTATTCTTAAAGGTATTCTGGTGTTTTATATATTATTTCAATTTTTATTTGACCTGTTTCTTAACTGGATTGTATGAGTAGAAAATACCTAGAATCATATAATTTTATTGAATATATAGTTCTTTAAATGAATATGTACATATACATGTAAACAGATATTCAGGAAAACATAAACTACCCATATATACCTTACATAACTATCACATACTAAAATGCTTCATTAAGAAGAGAGAAAATTGAACTATACCCAAGAGATGCTCCAACATATAACAAGGACACATGCTCCACTATGTTCATAGTAGCTTATTTATAATAGCCAGAAGCTGGAAAGAACCCAGATGTTCTTCAGTGGAGGAATGGATACAGAAAATGTGGTACATTTACACAATGGAGTACTACTCAGCTATAAAAAACAAAGACTTTATGAAATTCTTAGGCAAATGGATGGAACTAGAAAATATTATCCTGAGTGAAGTAACAAAGGCATAAAAGAACACACATGGTATGCACTCACTGATAAGAAGATATTAGCTCAAAATCTTGGAATACCCAAGATACAATTCACAGACCACATGAAACTCAAGGAGAAGGAGGACCAAAGTGTGGATGCTTCAGTCCTTCTTAGAAGAGGGAACAAAATATTCACAGGAGGAAATACGGAGACAAAGTGTGGAGCAGAGACTGAAGAAATGGCCATTCAGAGCCTGTCCCACCTGGGGATCCATCCCATATACAAACACCAAACCCAGAAAATATTGCGGATGCCAAGAAGTGCATGCTGACAATAGCCTCTGATATAGCTGCCTCCTGAGGGGCTCTGCCAGAGCCTGACAAATACAGAGGCAGATGCTTGCAGTCAACCACTAGGCTGAGCATGGGGTCCCCAATGGAGGAGTTAGAAAAAGGACTGAAGGAGCTGAAGGGGTTTGCAATCCCATAGGAAGAACAACAATAACAACAAGCCAGACATCCCAGCACTCCCTGGGACTAAACCACCAAACAAGGAGTACACATGGAGGGACTAAAAGCTCTAGCAGCATATGTACCAGAGTATGGCCTTGTCCCACATTAGTGGGGGGGGAGGCCCTTGATCTGTGAAGGTTCAATGACCTAGTATAGGGGAATGCCAGGTTGGGAGGTGGGAGGGGGTGGGTGGGCAAGCAACCTCATAGAAGCAGGGGGAAGGAAGATGGGTTAGGGAATTTCCAGAGGGGAAACCGGGCAAAGGAATAACATTTGAAATGTAAATAAAGAAAATATCCAATAAAAAAGAGAAAAGATAATGTGTTCTTTTCAGATGGAAAAGTTATTATACATATGTTGAATTAGGTTCAGGACTAAGAAAGTTGTGAAGAGTGAAGAGTCCATTAGGTAATGACTAGCATTGCCAGGGCTGCTGGCATCACATCTGACACTGCTCACAGCTCTTAGTTAAAGCAGCCCTATAATCATAGGCTTAGCCTTAAACAGCACTTCCAGCCATGACCAGAAAGAATGCACCAGGAGTTGGGCTGAGTTGAGAATCATTCTACTGTTCCCTCTTGAGGAAACTTTTTTTGAATCAAAAACTGCAAAGGTCACATCCCAGATAATGCCAGAGAGAACCCATAGTAATTCAGAAAGCATTGCTGAAAACTGTAATCAAGTTCTGCCACCTAAGTGGCACATTGGCTGATGCACTGATGACAAAACAGAAACCCCTAATCGAGAAGTCAGCGTGTTGTTAAGGACAGGTTTTGAGCAGAAGTAATGGTAGCATGGTTACAAAGTCAAGCAGAGCAGTGAGCTCTAAGAACATCACTGTTTCTTTTTGCTTTCTGATTAGACTTGGATATGACACAGCAAGGTGAATGCAGTGTGTGTGTGTGTGTGTGTGTGTGTGTGTGTGTGAGAGAGAGAGAGGGGGGGGGAAGGAGAGGGGGAAAAGGGAGAAGGGAGAAGAGAGGAGGGAAGACTGCATGGGAGGGAAGGAGGTGAGAGGGAGGGAGAGAGATTCAGCTGATAACTATTCACTTTTCCATAAGGGGTTCTTGGTGATTCCATCCATGCCTACCACAACCAAATATGATTAGTAATTAAGATGGATTCATGCATCCCTCAGCTCCTTCAGATGGTAGGCTCTCTTAGGACAGGCATATATATCCAACTGTCCTCTGGAAGCCATGGTGGTTGTCGTCTACTTACTAGGTGACATATTTCATAAGAGTAACAGAATCGTTTTTAGCTAGTTGTTTCTGGGCTAAATCTTGGCTATATCTATGAGGGCCTGTGCACTGTGTAGAGAAATTTTAATCTAGCAACATGGCTGCTCTGGCAATGGATCACATTCAAAGTTGATCTGGCCAGAATATAGACACACCCTTAGTATGTACCTTTAATCTCTAACAATTAAGTTAAGGTTACATTGTAGAAAGAAGCAGCCATGTTGATGATAATGTCTAATGAGGGGCAAAGTGACAAATCAGAAAAAGACTTGACAGGATGAGTCATAGGTGGGATATGCCCAATTCACATGAGAACACCAGTGGAAGAGAGGCAGTGTAAGAGCAGTGAGAGAAAAAAGAGGTGGTGGTCTCCTGTGGTATGTGTCTCCAGTTTTACTAAGAGAGTTCTACAGAGACAGATTACAGGAAGAACAAGCTAGACACAGATGAAGACAGAACTAGCCCAAAAATGAGAAAAGTCAGGACTATTCAGCCAAAAGGCTAGAACATATTGCCAAAGATAGTATGATGCCAGGCAGAGCAATTCAGCTGAGAAAAAGCTGAATTGAATCAGTCATCTTGGAAGTGTATGGAGGCTAGAAGCTTCCAGGCCTAGACCTAGGGAGGAATGTAGGGCATGTGGGGACCTTGTTATCAGACAGGCATAAGAAATGGTAAGGTTGAATAAGCTCAAACCCTGGGAATCTTGGAATTGAGAATGGCAGGAGTGGAGCTATTCCCTACCAGCCTCTAACTGCTCTGGGACATGTAACCATGGCACCCCACTGAGGACCATGCATTGGTCATATAGCATGAACACCTGGAGTTCTCTGTGCTAATGAGGTATCTAGACAGTCCCAGAGTATTCAGCCAATGAGCTTCCCTTCCTGAGTATTCCTTTCCACGAGAGGTATTTAATTCCTGAATAAAATGTATATATTCACATTCACCATCAAATAAACCGGTATGAACAAGCAAGGATCATCTCAGAGAGCTGCCTGCTTTATTGCAGATCTCTGAGGGGGAAGGCCTTCATCTTAAAGTGCCTAGTCTAAAACTCCAGAGGAAGATGCTGTCCCCTACAGCCCCCTTGATGCTCTCCCAGGTTCCACTCATCCCAGGCTCTGCCCCCTTCTTTCCTCATGCCTGACACCCTAAGGAGAAGCATAGACAGAGGACCGAAGTGGCACTAGAGCAGCCAGAGAGGATACCAGAAGCCAGAGCTTCTGCCCCAGATTATGCAGTTTCCCCCACTAGTCCCTCAAAGGAAGACACGGGATGTGGACCCACATTCCAGACTTCATTTTTCCTCCTCTGAGTGGGTGTGGTAGCAGTGAACTGGCACCACAGGTCATCTCTAGGCAGAATGAACAGCATAACATAGGGATAGTTAGAACAAAGAGGTCTTGGTTTCCTGGAAATTGAATGAGAATAGAAATACCCTTCCATGCAGGGCCAACATGAAGACAAAATGAGTAATACAGATAATTCTGATGCCACTCATGATAGGTAAATAAATGCCCCCTATTATTGAGTGTGTCCCTTACCATTACCTCCTGATGCATATAAAATAGCATTAGTTTTTGAATAGGAAATGACTTGGAGCCAGAAAAGTGACACCTACGAGCCCTTTCAGGCACACCCAAAGAAGATCTAGAAGTATGAAGACAATCAGTATTTTACCAAATTTTTAAAAGCCTTTTCTGAATCTTCTCTTCCAAGATCTTACAGTTTCACTAATTATAATTTTATGAATAAAATAGGAGAGTAATTCAGCTGCTATGTCTTCCTTATATTTAGAAAACAAGCATAATTATCCTGAGAAAACGGGATACCTTATTTGTCAAATCAAGACTTTTAAGAAAATACTATGTATTCATACAAGAGTTCTCTATATTCCTCTAGTTAAAATTTCAAGTGCCTGAGAAATGAACTATAAAAGGTATTTTCTTTATTTAGAATCTGAAGAAAATTATTATATTAAAGACAACTTCCTTCTGAACATCTTAATATAAGAATTTGGGAAATGTCAGTTTCCCTTTTACCCAAGTTGTAGAAATACATGCTAAATTTAAACATTGAATACTTGTCACTAGATAGTGAGTTTTCTAAAACTCACTCATTCCTCATTTTTAGTGATAGCATGCTGTCATTATGCTAGACTGTCCACATGCTACAGTCCTCCAGCAACTACATAAATCTAAAATCCATCAGATGACCTCAGGGTACTCTTGATCTGGAGACACTTGAGCTGCTCAGAGCTTCCAAATGAGGATTCTGGTGACTCAGACCTTCCATCTTCCTAAGTCTAGCCAATGTTAGAAGGAGAAAAATACAGAGGACAAAGTGTCTATTGCTTCTGCTCCCTCGAATAGGTTTTCTCATGAGGAACACAAATCAAAGGGGTCACCCTAACCCCATTTTCACTCGGTCTGTGGAAAGAAATACCTGAGGTGATGAAAATTAAGGGACTTCTGGATAGAAGTGGAAAGGGAAACTAAGTCTGTGGGTAGGTGTCTCAATGCCAGGCAAGCTATATTGTTCTCCAAACTCTTCAAATGTTGATGTCCTAACTCAAAGAACTGAGAAGTTGCAGATTTTTTTCTCCCACCTCTGATTTATATTAATTTCTCGATTAAAGATTAGTGTGTTAAAACAACATAAGGGCTACATTAAGGATAAGGTTACAAAACAAAAACCAAAGTATAAACAGGTTGGATTTCAGGTGACTTAGGAAACACATGCTCTGAGGAGACTGTGAGCTCAACAGGAGGTGCTGAAAGGAAACTGATTTAAAGACACCAGAGGTTGATCTCACTAATTTGAATAGGCATATTCATCTACAGCTCTAATAGCAAGTCTTTGGAGAGGAAACAGTACAAAACCTGGGGTGTTTTTTTTATTTTCCTTTTGGTTTTATCTGTTCATAAATAAACACACATACATTTGAATGCGGGAGAAAAGGTTTAGATTCTGTAGCAGCTTTTGTAAAAATAATGGAAGTAACGTAAAAACAGCTTTAACACTCTGTTTGCCACGTCCAACCATGTGCCAACTCTGAAAACTGCTCCAGGGTTTGTGCTCATCAAGAACTGTGGAACCTGGACTGTTCCGACAGTCACCAGAGATGATTTAAGTAGAAGAATAATTACAGTTCCATCAGCCACTCCTTGAAATGACAGCAAAGCATCTGCATTAAAAGCCCACTCCAAGTATGAACTGCATTGGTTCAGGAATCACTCTTACTGTGATCAGCCCCACTGTGAGCGACAGATACTGTTTAACCCCACTTCCTTGAGCTCTAATATTAGAAACTCCAGTTATTGGGGCAGGGATACAAAGTCCAAATCCCATCTTTTTATCTTAGTCTGTCCCTTTCTGTGTAACAATATGGTGGAAAGGTTAATGGCCAATAAAAAGGTTACTTACAGCTGACTTATTTATTCATTTTCTGATGTGTGTGTGTGTGTGTGTGTGTGTGTGTGTGTGTGAGTGTCTGAGTGTCTGACTGTGTGTGTGTCCCAGGATGCTGATGGCTTCCTCAATAAATTGTTCTCTTCATTAATTTTTTGTTGTTGTTTCTGTGTCTGTTTTTGAGACAGGTCTCTCACTAAGTGAAGAGCTCACCGAAAGGCTAGTTTGTGGACTAGTGACCTCCAGAGATTTGCCTGCCTCTGCCCCCATATAGACATTTTAGGATTACAGATGTGTACCAGCACATCTTACACAGATGCTGAGGAAAAGTCAGATTCTCATGCTTGTGTACAGCATGTTGAGCCATCTCCCCAGCACCACAGTTGATTTATCATTTTTTGTCTTTAATTATACATTTTATCATTTCTTTTTTTTCTTTTTTCTTTTCATCTTTATTAACTTGGGTATTTCTTATTTACATTTCGATTGTTATTCCCTTTCCCAGTTTCCGGGCCAACATCCCCCTAACCCTTCCCCTCCCCTTCTCTACAGGTGTTCCCCTCCCCATCCTCCACCCATTACCACCCTCTCCCTCGGGCATCCAATCACGTTCACTGGGGGTTCAGTCTTGGCAGGACCAAAGGCTTCCCCTTCCACTGGTGCTCTTACTAGGCTATTCATTGCTACGTATGCAGTTGGAGCCCAGGGTCAGTCCATGTATATATAGTCTTTGGGTAGTGGCTTAGTCCCTGGAAACTCTGGTTGGTTGCCATTGTTGTTCATAGGGGGTCTCAAGCCCCTTCAAGCTCTTTCATATCTTTGGAATGTTTTCATATAATGTATCTCATCATATTCTTCATCACTGCCAACTGTTCCTAGACCCACCCCTTCCCCCTACCCTGTCATTTCCCAAGTCATTTCCACTTTTTTCCTTAAGACATGTCCTGTAGCACATGTGTCACCACTCCTTCCCACTTACAACCCTTCTACCCCTCTTCTGTCTGAGAGTGTGCCATAAATGTACTATTTGGGGATGGGCCTTTTTTGCTATCTTCTATTATCCGTTACTTGCTAAAAACCAAACACTATGAACAGGAATGTGTTCTATATTTCATAGACAACTCCAATAATGCAAACTCATCTCTAGGCAAAGAAAATGAGAAGAATCATTGTTCTGGTGGAAGAAAGTCTTCTGGAACCTCATGATGATGATAAGGTATGTGACAAAGCATGAAATAATCAATGGAACTGTTGACAGAAGGTTTCAGGGGCAGTTATGTCATAGTCATCACCAATGCACAATCTTGAGCTATGTCATAAGCATTGCCAATGCACAGTCTTGTGTTACATCATAGCCATCGCCAGTACACAGAGTCTTGAACTCAGAATGTTCAGGAACAGTCTCGCTTTACTTCTGCTATTTTATGGACCAAAAGCAAAACAAATGAATAAGCCATCGCATGCTAATGGCAAGTCAGGGCCAGTGGCAGCCTGGATATTACCATTCATTCTGAAATATCAATAGTAAATTTCTAATAACTATTGGTAGGGACAGTTGAATTATTAATAAATTAGCTTCAAATTAGTTCATTTTTATTATTGTTTTAATGATTATGTTATTCTGTGTGGATTTTAGAGAACTTCTTACATGTTAAGCTCAAACTACATAGGCTGCACAAGCACCAAGTCAATATAACCAGCAAGCATTACTTATATTTTCTTGTCTGATGCCAAATATCATTATTAATTAATATCTTAATGATATTGCAAGCTCAAGTTTCAGTGTGCATATCTTCACCAGGGACAACTTCTTTGTGTTCTGATTAACTTCCCTCTATGACTGGTGATGAGAATAGTTTCTCTATGATGGCAGGTGTTAGACTCATTGGCTCCAGGTGGGAAATGTGCTGTCTATGCCATGACTCATAAAAGTGGTTGATGTGCCTTTTCCTGATATCAGTAGTTTCTTCTGACACTATTGGGCTATGAAAAAAAAAATGTATGCATTGGCCTTCAGGTCTCCATCTGTACCCAGAGCTGGGGCTGTCCCATAGCCCTTGGAAACAGAACCTGCCCACAGAGAGTTTGTCTGCCAGGAGCATTCTCATTGATAATCCCACATCCCACAGGAGGAACCCCACTTTCTCTCCATTGACTGTCCAAGGAGAGATATGTCTGGAGTACACGGAGTATGAGAGCTGCAGGATAGCAGAGGACAGGACTCTTAAGGTCTCCATTTGTGCCCAGGGCTGGGGTTGTCCCACAGCACTCAGACCCAAAACCAGTCCTGAGAAAGCTAGTCTCCCAGGAGTGCACTCGTTCCTAAGATCACAGTCTCACAGGCCCACAGGAGGGACTAGCTCTAGTGAGAGACAGCAGGAGCAACTAACCCCAGAGATAACCAGAAGGCAAGTGCAAGAACCTAAGCAACAGAAACCAAGGCCACTTGGCACCATCAGAACCCAGTTCTCCTACCACAGCAAGTCCTGGATAACTCGACCCACCCTGAAAGCAAGAAATGGATTAAAAATCACATTTCATGATGAAGATAGGGGACTTTAAGAAAGACATAAATTCCCGTAAAGGAAAAATTCACCAAGATGATCTCTTAATTCTTAACATCTCTGCTCCAAATGCAAGGGCATCCACATTCATAAAAGAAACTTTACTAAAGCTCAAAGCATACATTGCACCACACACAATAATAGTAGGAGACTTCCACACCCGACTCTTATCAATGGACAGATCCTGGAAACAGAAACTAAACAGAGACACAGTGAAAGTAACAGAAGTTATGAATCAAATGTATTTAATAGACGTCAGTAGAACATTTCCTCCTAAAACAAAAGAAATTCTTCTCAAAACATCATGGTACCTTCTCAAAAATTGACCATATAATTGACCACAAAACAAGCCTCAATAGATACAAGGAGATTGAAATACTCCCATGCATCCTATCAGATAACCATGGACAAAGACTGGTCTTCATTAACAATAAAAACAGCAGAAAGCCCACATACACACAGAAGCTAAACAATGCTCTACTCAAAGACAACGTGGTCAAGGAAGAGATAAAGGAATCAAAGATGTTTTAGAATTTAATGAAAATGAAGGTACAACAGACCCAAACTTGTGGGATACAATGAAAGCAGTGCTAAGAGGAAAACTCATAGCTCTGAGTGCCTCCGAAAAGAAATTAAAGAGAGCATACACTAGCAGCTTGACAGCACATCTGAAAGCTCTAGAACAAAAAGAAGCAAATTCACCCAAGAGTGAATTTACTCAGTAAAATTCTCACAAACAGATGGCAAGAAAAAATTAAACTCAGATGAAAGCAACCAAATAAAAACAAAATAACTACAAAAAAAATCAACAAAGCCAGGAATTGGCTCTTTGAAAGAAATAACAAGATAGATAAACTCTTAGCCAGATTAACCAGAGGACCACAAAGACAGTATCCAAATTAAAAAAAAATCAGAAATGAAAAGAGAGGCATAACAATAGAAACTGAGGCAATTCAGATCCTTCTACAAAAATCTATACTCAAAAAAAAAAAAAACAAAAACAAAAACAAAAACAAAAACAAAAAAAACCCTGGAAAATCTGGAGGAAATCGACAATTTTCAAGACAAATACCGGGTACCAAAGTTAAATCAGGATCAGATAAACCATCTAAATTCTACCATAATGCCTAAAGAAATAAAGCAGTCATTAAAAGTCTTCCAACCAAAAAAAGCCCAGGACTAGATGTGTTTAATGCAGAATTCTGTCAGACATTCAAAGAAGACCTGATATCAATATTCTTCAAACTATTCCACAAAATATAAGCAGAAGGAACACTACCCAATTCATTCTCTGAAGCCACAATTACTCTTATACCACAGAAAGACCCTACAAAGAAAGAGAACTTCAGTCCAATTTCCCTCATGAATACTGATCCAAAAATACTCAGTAAAATTCTCACAAACAGAATCCAAGAACACATCAAAACAACCATTTACAATGATCAAGTAGGTTTCATCCCAGAGATGCAGGGATGGTTCAATATATGGAAATCCATCAATGCAATGCACTATATAATCAAACTCAAGAAAAAAAGCACATGATAATCTCATTAGATGCTGAGAAAGCATTTGACAAAATTCAATACCCCTTCATAATAAAAGTCTTGGAAAGGTCCCAAATTCAAGGGCCATACCTAAACATAATAAAAGCAATATACAGCAAACCAGTGGCTAACATTAAACTAAATGGAGAGAAACTTGAAGCAACCCCACTAAAATCAAGGACTAGACAAGGCTGCCCATTCTCTTCCAACTTACTTAATACAGAAATCGAAGTTCTAGACAGAGCAATCAGACAACAAAAGGAGGTCAAAGGGATACAAATTGGAAAGCAAGAAGTCAAAATATCACTATTTGCAGATGATTAGATAGTATACTTAAGTGACCCCAAAACTTCAGCAAAGTGGCTGGGTATAAAATTAACTCAAAAATATCAGTAGCCTTCCTCTACTCAAAGGATAAACAGGCTGAGAAAGAAATTAGGGAAAGGACACCCTTCACAGTAACCACAAATAATATAAAATACCTTGGTGTGACTCTAACCAAGCAAGTGAAAGATTTGTATAACAAGAACGTCAAGTCTCTGAAGAAAGAAATTGAAGATGATCTCGGAAGCTGGAAAGACCTCCCATGCTCATGGATGGCAGGATTAATATTGTAAAAATGGCTATCTTGCTGAAAGCAATCTACAGATTCAATGAAATCCCCTACTACAATTCCAACTTACTAGAGCCATACATCCAGATGGCATACTTATGGAGCGAGCTACACTGCTGCCCTATTATACCACAGAATCGTCCCAGCATCGTGCTTTGTGGCTTCTGTCCTGACAAGCTTAAAGTTCAGTCAAGAGGACAGTTCCTCTACATGCACATTGTGGCAGAAAGCGTTATGAGATTCAGAGCTCTGGGTGCATAAACCCGTTTTCAATAAGTGAAGGATTTCTTTTTGCGGAAGTTATCAAGATAAATTTCAAGAAAGCAAGAGGCATGTAGAGGGTATTTAGCTTAATATATGGAAAAATGACAAGGATTTGGGTGAAACAGCCAAATAAAATCAAACATAATGAGAACACATTATGAACAAATTATGCTGATTGCATCTAATAGGTTTTCACAAGGCAAGTCTAATAAGAAACAGGTTTTGGTTCTGTACCCCAAAAATGATCACTAAAATATACTGGCCTCCTTTTCTACTGCAATTATTAGAATACTTCCTGAACTTCGTAGTGTGAGTGACATTTGGAAGCCAAAACTCTGAAAACTGTACTCACAGAATGCATTTGTAACTGTATGGCTTGAAAGGTGACTGTTCACTTATCTTATTAGAAGCTCTGCTGGCCTCCATAACACTGCTCGTCTACCCCCACTTCAGGTTCAAGTCATGCAGATTGGACTTGACTCTCAATTATACCACGTCTTTCTCCGAAGATGACAGTCCAGATTCAGTAGAGATAAAATACATCAAGGTTTAAAATAGGCCCGTTCAGCCCCAGTGCTGTTTCATCAGGAAATGATATAATTCCCACTGCCTCTGCCTAGCCTAACATATGTTCTATTCACAGCTGGCGTCACTCTTCATTTGTAATTATTTCCCTTCTCTACCTTTACCCCAGCTTGTAATACTTTGCTTGGTTGAAGACAAATACTGAGAGGCAAAGAGTATTATCATATGATGACCTGTTCCAGGGTGTTAAACCCCTGTCAAGGTTTGATTTTAACATGGAGTATCACTGACAGTACATCAATTCAGGCATCATGTCTGGAATTAGACTATATTAATTATCACTTGAGTGCAATATGCATGAAAATGCTGTCTCATTGACTAAAAGGATCTGACTGAATAAAAATCCATTTCTCAACTGGTTGCTTATGGATAAAGACATTTTTTCTCTTTGCCTTGGACTGTTCTTTATTAAAAAGGATTTTATATGATTGTATGAATAAATTGTCTTACCAACAACAGGACTGGATAGCTTTCAACAAAGAAGATTTAATAGGTTATCTAATCTTGGCATGTGTCTAGCAATGCATTTGCAGTTAATAGTTTAGGCAGAGTATTTATAAACTTACTGCCCAAACCAAAGTTCTTATTTTCAGATTTCATGAAAAAAGAGAAAAGAAGAGATCTTCAAATTGTCATCGTCTTCATTTAAAGGATAAGAAAGTTATCACTTATAATTATTTACAGATGATGGGACAACAGACTGACTACAGTGACAAATGAATTTGAGGAAAAACTAATATCACTCTTACGTTTTGAAAAGAAGACATTCATGTGAAGCATTGCTATGCTAGACAAAACCACAAACTTAACAAACACACAATAGAATGTGTGCATGTGTTCTAGGGAGGTAGCCAGATAACAAAGAAAGAGCATGAAAACGTCCAACAGACGCCGCTCAGTTTCTCTTAAGGTTAACATAACTATCAGTGGTTTTGGTTTTGTTTGTTTGTTTAGCTAAAAATGGGGTTTTTCTTTTCAACTTGTGTGTTGTAAAACATTTCAAATATCTCAAATCCAGCATGAAAACAATTTAGAATATAAAATTAAAATCTGTAAATTCTGTTTTGCTAAAGAGAAAATAAATATAAAAATGTCTAATGAGGGCCACAGAAATGGCTCTTGTCCAAAGCACTTGCCAAAGTCTAACTGCCTGAGTCTGGATCTCCATCTCCAGAAGGTTCGCCAGAGGCAGTAAAACACACATCTGTAATTCCAGCATCCTCTACAGGGCAGGTGAGGGTCGGGGATGGGGATCAGGAAATCTCCTGGAGGCCTGTGGGCCAGCTAACAGCTGTGAATAACAAAGGACTTTCAGACAGAGTGAAAGGTGTGGACTGACACAGGAGGTCACCCTCTGACCCGCACATGCATGCCCATCCCCCTACACACAGAAATGCACAAAGCAAAAAGAAATCTCTGCCTTGAAATGCTCTTCAATATTTATAATGAAAAGGTAACAAATCACTACTCTAAAAAAGAAGGCAGACAAAGGTTTCCCGCACCAACCTCAGTGTCAGGAAACATGATTCTTGGATTTCCTGCAAAAATGGGCTTTTCAGTAAAAATTCCAAAAGGACAAGCTTATGTTTTGGAGAGGTAACTTTTAAAATAGGAAGGATATATTGTTTCATTATAAAGAAGAGTTGAGAGTCACTGTGGTAGTTTCTATCTATAGTCCCAACACTAAGTAGACTGAGGGAGAAAAATTGTGAGTTTAACTCTGGGCTATATAAGGAGACCCGATCCCCTACACAAATAAGTAAATGACTTTTTAAATTGGAAAAATAGTTGAAGCTTTATAAAGTGGTATAGTAATATTTGTGTTGGCAAGCTAAGAAACTCCTCAGAAGTAACTGATTTGTTCCATCATCCTTTTACTGGGTTTCATGCATTTAATGCCCTTTAAACAAAGATCATACAGATCCAGGAAGGAAGGGGAACTGTGATGATGCCCTGAGCACTCCTGTCTAAAGAGGAGAGGTGCTAGCTACCATAGTGCATTGAGTCATGTTCTGCCTGGGAAAAAATGTAAATAGCATAGCACAGTAGAAAGAGCAAACTGTCCCGGAGATGCCCAGATCCCTGTACACATAGTACAGTCCACAGTTGCTACTTATTGGTCTAGGAAACACTACTTTTTAAAGTAGTGAAAAATAATGCCACTGACACACAGCACTCCAGACTGACAGGGCGGTCCTCCTCTGTTCCAGCCTGATACGAGTAGATGACATGTGAGCACAGGGTCTGTGTCAATTGCAGAAGAGATCAGTGAAAGAGCTGGACGTGGTCAACATGGGACTCTGACAGAAAGGGTTGGTAGGCTGAAGGCTCATTTATTCCCCTTCCTGTTCTTCCCAGAGCCCAGTCTTTAAGCTTCTCCTGCATGTTTGTTCTCTCCTTGCTTTCTACACAGCATCTCTCAGTGAAAATAAGTTATGTTTAATATTGAATTAACTAGTTATTTTTTATTTTTAAATTCTGGGGGACTTTGTTATTTGGATGCCTTTGCTGTATGTACCATGTTTGTGCCTAGTGCATAAGGAGGCCACAAGAGGGCCTCCAGCTCCCTGACGCTGCAATTCCAGATGGATGTGGATCGGATGAGAACTGGGAATCAGGACTCAGGAAGAGCACTGTGCTCTTCACTGCCCTCTAGCCAGTCCTATAGGTTAATTCAGAAGTGAAAATACCCAACTTAGTCCTTGCCATTAAATTCCAAATTCAGAATTGTGGTTAGTACAAGATGGTTCACAAACCCAACAGGATAAAATGAAAATATATTTGTTTTTCTGCAATTGATAATAAAAAATCATTCATAAGTTGAAACCCTCATGAATTAAGAATAATGAATAAGAATAAGTTACATTTAATATTAAATTAATAGAGTAATGATAAATATTCCTGGATTCATGAATATAAGCCCAAAGTCTCACATTAACTTCTAAAACAATTCTCTTCTTTTTCTCTCCCTCTCCAGCGCCCCTCCCTCATTCTTCCATACACACGCATACTTCTTTCTTTAGTACTATAGGAGTAAAAACATATCTTACATTCTGGTAATGAAAAATGCCCTGTCATGTGACTAGGATGCCATCAGGATGCAGTGTTTCCCAGCCACACAATGTGAGATTGACATAGAACATTTATAAACTGTCAGGACCCTTCCCCCTACTTTTACAGTCTAATCTCTCATATGCTTTCGCTGTGCAAAATGAACTGGAAGCAACTATGTGCTCATTAGCTGTGCCACGTCTCATACATCGTGCTGATTGACAATGAACCCCTGTGATATCAAAGTGCAGGTGTAAAAAATAATAAGGCAACTGCTTGTGTAACAAAACCACACTAACTGAGAATGTGTAGTGAATATGCAAGAAGGCCATTTTTTATTCATTGAAAATGTGACAGGGTACATCAAACATAAAATACAAGAAAGGGTTTTGACACGACAAACTCAATTAAAATTTGTTTTCATGACTATTGTGGGCAAGACTCTGACTTACTTGCACACGTGAAAGATGATTATGCAGGTAACAGACAGGAGCCACTGAGGACACTGGGAGATTTAGATGGTACTCAAAACACAGCTAATGGCAAAGCCTGGCATCACTCGCACTTCTTGTCATAATGACATTATTATATACTTAGCTATCTCTGGCCTATTGGGAAGAGGTGGGCATTACTGCCTCTCTCACGAATCATCTTTCACCCTTCTAATGGCCTCAAGAGCTTAATGCTTAAAAGGAATCTCAAAGGAGAAAACAAAATAATGAACATAAGTAGAGGGTGGTAAACTTTGAATAGCACGCATATAGTAAAGATATGGTCACGTGACTGATTTTATATATGTCGGCTTACAATGTTCACATTTAAAGATAAGAACAGGAGATGTGGCATCAAATTTGAAGGCTTATTTTTCTAGAAAATTCACAAGATCACCACCCCCAGTGAAACACATCTTTGCATTTTATTGCCTTTTCAAGTTGTCCACACCAATAGGTATAACATCAAAGAATATGACATAAAAGTATTAAACATAATACAACATAAAATATTGAACCCAGAAGACAGCAAATAAATTAGGAAAGAATTTCTTTCTTTTTCACATGACTCCAATTATTTTGTGTAAAAAATTATTTGAAAAGTCCAGAATAGGATTGGAGAGATGGCTCAGTAGTTAAAAGCACTAATTGTTCTTCCAGAGGACCTATGTTCAAATTCCAGCAACCACATGGCAGCTCACGACTATCTATAGCTCTAAGATCTGACATAAACATACATGGAAGGAGAACACTAAATCAAAAATTTAGAGAAAAGAAAGAAAAATCCCCATATCACAAAGGTTGCCATAGTTTCACTTGCAAATTGTCTTCATAAGTAAAGTGTTCTGTGAGATCTTCTTAGGATAACTGATCTATACAGAATTCTAGAAATCCTGTCCAGACAAGAAAGGCTCCTGTTACCTTCCACTACGGTTCTCAACAGACCCTCAGTTCAACACAGTGAAGTTACTTATAGGAACTATTTCTCCTCTTGATATCCTTTTGTTGGATAATTTTGAGAAAATTCAGAAACATTAAAGGGAAATTATCAAAGACATTAACAATATTGATACCAATCATTAAGGCTGAATACCATAGCCACCAGTCATTTCCATAGTTTGTTCATGTGAATAGTTGCCTTAATAATAAGGAAAGAAAACACAATGGAAAGAAAAATTGCAGGAAGAGTTCTCAGACTTCAACCTGCACCCAAATTTGTATACAGAGATGATTACGAATGGAGATACCGTAACCTCATTCTAAGTATCCTGAATTAGGTCCTTCATGGTGGGGCTATGGTTTATGTATCTGTATTTACTTTTATAGGT
The DNA here is from genome assembly GCF_011064425.1 of Rattus rattus. NCBI lineage: Eukaryota > Metazoa > Chordata > Mammalia > Rodentia > Muridae > Rattus > Rattus rattus. The sequence continues at coordinate 218,072,960 of NC_046156.1, forward strand.
AACAGTGATGTGCACTATTCACTTTCTTGCAATACAACGAGTTTAACATATCTCTTCCGTCTTTGATAATATTTCCTCAAAATTCCACAGAGTATACCTTTGTTTACTATTGGGAGCCACAAGCCAACTCTCCCTTCTATTCCCAAACATAAAATATGGGAAGTGAGGAGAGCAATGAGCATCTTAAAATATTTTTCTCTGGAGATACATTTTTTTCTTCCCTAGGTCAGACACACTCACCGAAGCCATCTTTTGACTTTGCTCCTCATTGGAGTTGTGGCACTATTAAAGTACCTCGGCAAAGCCTTACTCACCCCTTTCTTACACAATGTCTCTACAACTGATAGGAGTTTTAAATTCAGATTTCAAAAAGGCTGTCTGCCTGGCCACTGTGCCACAACATCTAAGGACTAAAGCAAATAATTTTTACTGTGAATGGCAAGTCCTGCTGTGACTTGGTTCTTTTTGTTATGTTTTTGTTTATTTGTATGTTTTTTTTATTTTTGATATAAGGGCTCATTACATAGTTCTGGCTGGCCTGGAACTTGGCATATAGACCAGCCTGGCCTCCAACTCTCAGAAATCTGCCTGCCCCTGCCTCCCCAGTGCTGGAAGTAAAAGCACATGCTACTACATCAGGCTCTGGAATTTGGTTCTAAGCTGACTTTCCTGCCTTATTTACTACATCGAGTGCTTTGTTGGTGGCCTTCCAGAGCATCAGGACCTTTTTCAATACTTCAATATTTCCCATCATTACTCTGTGCTAAGAACAACCCCTATAAATCTTCACTCATCTGGATGAAGTTTCAATGTGCACAGACTCTAGGTCCATTCTAGTTTCCAGATTTACCTTCTCTAGCACGAATGAGAGACTGTCTCCTTCTAGGGTGGTATTGAGTCTTGGTAGGTTTGGCTTTTGCAATGGGTGGATAGAGAGTATAGTTTCATCCTCTTCCTTATCCAGGATGGTGTCTTTATAGCAATGCTGTGCTGTGTACAAAAATGATTTGCTTAGCTCACGATTTTGGATATCAAAGAGCATGGAACCTATTTCAGCTCAGCTCTAGCGATGGTCCCTTTGGCCATAGGGATGGTATTGTGGTGGATAGTATCATGATAGAAATGTATGTAAGAACAAGCCAATGGAGGAGTGAGAAACTAGAAATTGAAAAAGGGACAGCATTGCTCTTTGTAATAACTTTTTATTGCAGAAACTAACTGAAAACCCACTAGAAAGAAGTCAATCATACCCAAAGGCAATGAGCTCAATAACCCGGGTACCAAGCAGTAAACTCTGCCCTTTAAAGGTTGTACCATTTATCACATTGCCATCTTAAAGACGAAGGATCTCTAACACATGTATCATTGAGGGACAAATATGCACAACATCTAAACAGTGGTCCATGGTAATATAAGAAACAGGATCAGTCCTGTCAATTTTTTGAAAAGTTTCCTATTGTGCTTTTTGGATATCCAAATTTTAGGGGATCTTACTGATTATATTCTGGAGATATTTCTTCAATAAGTATCTAAGAATAAAGTTACTGTTGATTCTACCGGAAGCATTATAGAAAGTTATTTGGGAGTGTGTAAGTGGAGATTTCAAGGCATTTTTCTGTGGTAAATCATTCACTATCACTCAATGCAGACACTTCCGGGCCTTGTTCATGGGTAGTAAAGTGAAATTCAACAAGTATTTACCAAGAGTCTCTGCTAAAGCTAAGTTACTCTGACCTCTGATACCATAAAGACAGTCTTTCTAGAACTTCTTGGAACTTAACACAACATTTTATATCTATCATACATGGAAACTTATTTCTAACCTAAAATAAATTCAAAACAGCAATGTAAATGCTTCTAGGGTGTTAGATGCAGCCTATCTATGAAGGAGCTTTGAATCTAGTATTAGTTTAAAAGATCAAGCAGTCACAGGGTTAGAGTGAACATTAGTAAATGCCCGAATTGAACAGAATTTATTTTGTTGACATTCCTGATGTAGATATTTAAAATGTATTTATTAGTGCATGGATTCATGTACATAGATATAAACATAAACACTCTCTAGAAATCATTTGGGAAATATTCTAAATGAGTTCAATGTTTTCAGCAGAAAGCAAAGAATGCTTCTGTTTAGTGTGAGATTGTTTTATTGTTTGATTTTCTCACTCAAAAGAGTAAACACCATTGCCTGTACTCACCTACCCCTCAGCCAGCCCGAGAGCCAGCTCTGTCCAGTGGCTCCTCCCACTTAGCCTGACGTCCACTCTAGAGCTCTAGCTGACAGGTCTTTCAAGCATTGTTCCTTCTTGTCAGAAGGGAGTCAGTGAAAATCACTTTTCAGGTAGGTTCTTTTTCTACACCCAGAAGGAAAACACTTTGCAACAGACTATACTAACGAGATTTAAAGGAACATATACCACATTGGCAAATCTCCACTTGAAGCTTGAAAGTGGCTATATCTGTTCCCAGCCATAGCTCAGCAAGTGCCCTTTGCTTTCACTCTGTTCTGATCTCCTGGGTATTATTCATGTGCATTCTTAGTTATCCACTGTATTGTGGCTTCCTTGATAGTATAGACATGATACTCTCTATTCTTGCATTCTTGGCAATTCTTACTGTATGCTTGTCAAAATGTTTAATAAATAGGTAATTTGCTGAGTCTCTTTAAATTTTTTTTGATACAGAGTTTTACACATCCCCAGGTAGCTTTGAACTTACTAGGTAGCCAAGGATGATTTTGAACGTCTATGTCCTCAGTGTTGGGATTATGAGCATATAGCACTATACCTGGTATATACAGTGCTGTGGATTGGACCCAAAGCTTTCTGCATGCTAGGCCAGTATTCTCCCACCCAAGGTTCATTTCTAGCCCCAAGACGCTGAAACTTTTAGTTGGAGACATGCTAAGAGTTCTAGTGGTGGTAATGTAGATGTATAAGCCATAATTCTTTGTCAAAGAGATTTTCATCTTAGTAGAGGAAATAACACATTCTTCAATACCTGTATAGAAAGTATTAAGTAGTAAGTATTATAGAATTTATAACAAGGAGGTGTTCCAGGATCCATGAGAAGGACAGGAGTGGTTTAATGTCCCCAGTGCAGTGAAGGTCCCAGGGTAAAAAGACAGCCCTTGCTGCAACTGGTCACAGACACATAATGGCTGATAACAATGAAAAACTCAGTTCTGGTTAAGAACTCAAAAATGCAGAGACTAAGTCTAAAACGAGTGATAAATTCAGCGTTGGTACTGTTTGGAAAAGAGAGACATGTATGAATGCAGGGATAGTTGAGAAAAGCTTCAGGAAAACAATGTTTAGTCTTCCATAGGTCAGAATGACAAGCATGAAAAGAGGGATTCAGGCAGAACACCAGTCTCCGACGGAAGGGGAGAATGATGCTTTACAAAGGCTGCCTTTCTTTGTACAAGCTAGCCATCCAGATCTTGTTGTGTAGCACACTGATTCTCTCCAACGAACCCTGAACAGAGATCGAACAGCAGAGTACATGGGACCTCACACAGTGTAAATAGCACAGAAGGCTGAGTTGCTTTGTTATTGGAAAAATATCCCTAGATACCTTCAGGCTTCTGTTTAGCCAAGGAATGTGCTGATGAGCCCTCTGCTATGACATCCTCATACAAATCTGTAAGGTCATCTTCCCACATTTTATCTGACATCTGACATAGGACCATTGTGAGCGATAACAGTTATATTTTCCTAAGCTTTGATGAAATTGGGCATATGTATTTTAATGACATATTTAAAGGTATGAGAAAGAAAATTGGCTGTTTATAATAAGTTAATGTGCATTACAAAAAAATCATGGTTTTCTTATCTAGAATTTCAGCAAAACACCTAAAATAAAGTTTTTATTTCCTGTTCTTATTTTCTTTTTCTGTTGCCAATGAAACGCACCTGAAACTTTGCCCCCCGGCCTTTTGTTATTGTTATTTTCTCTTTCTTTTTTACAGTGCCAGATGACAAATGCCCCATTTTCCCATTCTTCTTGCCAAAATGCAATCACAGTCTATCTTTGACCTTAGTTTAAATTGCTTCAGGATGCAGACAAGTGTGCCACTCCTCAGTTTCACATTTCCCTGTGAACTTATTAACATTCACAAGCTGGGGTTTCATTGATAAGTATACATTGATATTGATACAAAGAGATACACACGCTTTGTTAATACCCAGATTTTAAAAAGAAACTGTAATCTTAATAATATTAAATCATTACATTTTGTTTGAAATGGGCCTAAAAACAGGACTAATGTATGAAAGAAACAGTAGAACATGGTCAGACATTCGGCATGTTATGATAAAGTATCTGATAAAAATTACTGTGAAAGTAATCTTTCACAGTAATCCATAAATCATAAGTCCTAACTAGGGTTGTGATAAGGTAGTTCATATTAGCTGATGAATACTGAATGAGCAACATGTACCGTGTTCCTAGAATTTTGCTGTGACAATCTGAAATAAATTTCAAAACTCATATGTCATATAAAATGTAAACTTCTAGGTTCACTTTGAAAAGGTTCTTATCATTTGCTTATTTAATCAGACAACCATAAGATTCTCATAATGGGTTTCTTAATTGCCCTTAGCATGACTAGATATACATGGAAGACACATACTACCCATATACTTATTCATATAAAATACCTTGAAAATTGCAGTGCACATGGAAAATCTGCAAGACCCATTTTTGTTTTGTGAAATTGCAGAGTACTTGTAAGTAGCAAGGGTGACCTCCAGTGTGCAAGATGGTTATGCCATTGAAGTGTTCCAGCCACAGAGACTGCTCTGACCTATTCTGGGTCTGAAAGAGTTGCTAACAATAAGAAGAAAGGAAATTTTCCTTGTCAGAATGAGTTTATAAGCTCAAAGCAATTACTTCATCTTGACGTTGCTTTATTGTTTAGTTTACTGTTAGTTTTAGTTAGTTTTGAAGCTTATGGTATTGCTTACAACCAAAATCTTGAAAGACCAGGGGAATTAAATTGGTGACTAATGAAAGCTGGAAAACTGCTACCTTTTTGCATGATCTGGTCGGGATTTGAATTTTTCAAAAGCTCTAAAGAATAAGCTGAAGTTATACAATTTGAAATGAAAATCCCAGCATAATGTTCTTTAAATGTATCACAGTAACATGAGACAGTAAACTACTTGACAGAATTCCTCTGCACAGTTACTAACCCACGAAATAGCAAAACTAATAACCACAAAAACGGAATGTGGGTTTTCAGGAAGTCTTCAAGATCAAAACATTTCACTGCACATAATATTTACTTTTCCAAAAAGCTAATGGCTTTGCTTATTAAATAATACGATTTCTATTTGTCTCTAATCTCAACACAAGAAAACTATCCCATGACAAGATAAAGTGTGATGTTTTCTTCACAGAGTCAATCCGACGTTATTCACTTAGTCTTTTAGATTTCAGGTGATAGAAATTATCTCTAACTACCACAGAATTTTTCTTTGCAAATTAAAAAAAAAGCTACTTGAAACTTTGATGAGAATGAGGTTTCTTTCGAAAGATTTCTTTAGTACAAAGCCTGAGTTCTGCCTTAGCGAGCAAACCACACAAAAGGTCTAATTAGATGGTGCCCACCAGCAGTCCTGCTTTGGTCGGTGTCACTCTCCATCCGGAGCACCTACTTTCAAATGTCTGTTTTACGAGGGTTAGAAAACTGGCTCCAGGCTGATGCTTAGCATGAAAGGTATAAGGCTTAGAATGAATTGTTTTTTATGAATATTCATAAAAATTAATATGGACTTAGGTTCCTAGGCTGGAAAAAGTATGAATAACTGCATGCGATCTAACTTGTTTACATGGTTTATAATGTAATTTGGTGCATGTATGCATTAAATGGTTATTGATAATAGCATAAATCATTGCATTATTTAAAATTCACATTGGTGATAATATGTTCAAAGTATAATAAATTATAAATTATGAAATTCCCAAGAACGTTAAAATCTATTAAGTGATAATCATTCCTTTGGACTTGTTATGATTTATCATGACAAGAGTCTGAATACTCCCTGCTATGAAATGCCTGGACATACCCTGACATGATGGGCCCTAATGGCTCCAAAGGAACCATTATTGTCTACTATGTGAATATTTTGAGTGCTAAACAGGATCCACAGAAGACTTCTAAACCAGGTTTCTGCACATTACATCATAATGAGGCCTTGATCTGTTTTGTCAATGATATAGTAGTATTAAAGTCATGTCCTTGAATTTACACAATTTTAGCTATTAAGATTTTTATCAATGATTTGCTCAGAATACTCTTTGAGTACTCTTGGAAGATAACATCCTTTGAATATCATTTAAAATGTTTTATTTAATTTTTTTATTTTTGAATGCCATATTAAATATGTTAAATTAATAGCAGAAAATATTTGATGCAAAATGAAATTTACTTTACCATATTATTTTTTAAAATACTATTTTATTTTTTAAATCAAATTAGAGTCTCTGTATCTCCCAAAGATAAATTTGTAAACAAAGAAGATACTTTTGTTTTCTTTTATAGAGGGTGTGAATCAAAATTTTAAGGATGGTTTCACCTTAATTCACATACGCAAATCCATACCAATCTATACATATAGATACCAACAGAGACTCAACATTTTTAAAATGTACAAATACTTATCACATCTTATATATTTCTAGCTAAATAAAATTAAAAGACAAACATCAGGTTTTATTTTTATCTCAAAGTCTATATAATACTTGATTATTGCACACTTGGGACAAAATGATTATGTTAGAATGCATTAAGACTTTTTGTTACTTGAGACATCAACCTTAAAATGTTGATTATATCTTTAAATACTATGACTTATGAGGTGGTACCTAATAATAGAAAGGTATGTATAAATACATGTAAATAAGAAATATCAAGATAAAGAATTACATCTCAGCCCGAGCTAACTGTTGATAGCTTCATTTTAAGTCAGAGAAGAAGCTGCTATGGGGAGACGGACTTCTTATCCCAGCCATTTGAAAAAAACCTGTACGGGCAAAATGCCAGCAAGATTCATGGAGCATATTGAAGACCAAGAATATTTTTGAAAAGTTTCAGATGCCACACTTATTCAGAAGGAATGCTAGTGAAATGTCTTGTCATGTAATTTTATACAAATGCATAAAAAGTGGATACAGTGCTCTTTTGTGTTACTGATTTTTAATCAATACTTTCTCAGAGATGACAGGCTGCCCAGATTTTGAGTACAAGAATATTTTCTGTTTTTAATCTTGGCTCTTTTTATGAAACAATGTTTTGGCAAAGTCGGCAATTCCTTAAATGAAGATTTTTTTTTTCCCTTGCCCCTTCTAGGTATCAGGAGACCATTTTAATTCACTCACCAGGGAAATTCTCAGCGGGACTGGTGTATCGGTAACATAGGAGCCAATATCCTAGCTATCAGTTTTCATCCAGCGTAGCTGGACCTTTACATTACGGCTGCCCCACATTTATTGTTCTTTCATTGCATCTGTCAGCATTTCCTGACAGCACATTACAGAGCACATGGCTACAAAGTCAGTATCAATCAGTCCGTGATCATGCAGATATAAGTAGCAGACTATTGATAATGGACCTTAAATCAGATCATCACAGTTTACGCAGAAGATTCTTAAAAAGCAAGGATCTCAGGGGAACTTCTAGTTGCCTGTACCTGTTAGAAACCCCAGAAGATGGTTTTCCGACTACGTACCACCTACAATTGCAAAAGAAGGAAAACATGGATGTGATGAGCCCAGGCAGATACCCAGGGTAACACATTGCGCTCTGCGAAAGGAAGCCTGGGAGCAAAGGTAGCAAGGAATACAGCTTTGCCATATTCAAAAACGGAACATCCGATATCTCCCTTCTCACTAATGAAGCAACCTCCTGGGGACCGTGTACACCTCACGTGGGTAACAACGGTTGGGTTGTTTTTGCGATGTCTTACTTCGAAAGCATTTCAACTAGACATAGCCATTTAACAAGAAAAGTGAGAGAATTTGGAGTTTAGAGGGGTGCCAAACCAAACTCCAGCATGATATTAAAAACAAAGGCATCTAATTTCTGTCCGATGTAAATAATAAAACAAACAGGAGCTGCGTGCAAATTTAGTAACATAGAATTTAAGGTGATAAACAGACCGGGGGCTGGCTTCTTGTTTAGTATTCCTTAGTTATCACCATAATTGCTGCATGTCTATCATCACTAGCAAAAGAAAAAAGTGTCTTTCTCAGCTGCTCCCTGCTTGTTTTGTTCACTGTATTCTTGTAAAGTGGGAGAAAATAAGTGTCATTTAATGAATAGTGCTATTCTTTGTCTGACAGCTTCATATCTGTTAGGTGTAGGAGGCCTTACTACTTTCTTTCTCTGATAATGTTTTTGACAGTGTGCTAAATTCCTCCCCCAAAAGGCCGGCATGTATATTCTGTTAAAAGGGGCTTCATCTCTCCTGAATGGGTGCCCTCTTTTAACCCCCTTCAGCTTCTGTTCTTACATTAATTGAGCTGATCAGATTGAGCATATGAATTTGTCTTTGATGTATTTGTATGTTTAGTTGACGTTGCTCTCTCTCTCATTGGCAGCGGACAGAGCTCTCAGACAAATAGGACTGTTACCATGGTAACAGGCAATAGCTAGGGATCTCTTGAAAAATATTTTTATTTCAAAATTCAAACTGGAAAATTCTCACTGGATATGGTTCTCAGTTCTAAACGTGTCATATCTAATGATGAATGCAATTAGGAATCCCACCAGTGTTTTAAATAATAAATTAGCCTAATTTTCTAGGCCTGGCATGATGACATACAAATACTAAAAAGGCGTCTTCTTTTTAAAATCCATAACAAAGGACTTATTAATGACTTTTGTTCTTAGGATTTCAAATTAAAACGGATGCTAGGCTAATGATAGTGCCTTTGTATCTGCTAAAACCAAAGGCCTAGAGGTAAACTTTATTAATTTTTTTTTAAAGAAAACACTTCAAGCTGCTGTGATATGTGGTTATTTCATTTTTAAAAAAGCAGGTGTAGAAGCCCTTCTATAAATGTTGGATGCTATAGCAGTTGGTAAGTCTCTGTGGGTAAGAACGCCCGTAGCCATGTTTAATTACTGAGCTCGGGAGAGGGGTTGCTGGTGAACGTAACTTAGACTCCATTACCATCTCAGAGCTCCGCGGTGTTCAAGCCTTGACTAAACCACAGCAATACAAGGGAAATATAAATATTTCAATGTGTGATATAAATTATAATTTTAAACTTAATTTATTCACAACTATATTATTCCAGTTGTATTAATTATTGTTTCTTTGGGTCACACCATGTCTGGCATAGAGGACAATGGATGCCTCCCTAACTTTGGACACTTTCAAAAACCTGACAGAATGTAGCATCACATTTTAAAGGTCATTAAATACATGCCATATTGTTTAATTTCCTGAACTCCATTGTTAGTACTGTGTAGTTCTTTAGTATCCGTGACTCCCTGCTGTATGTCAAAGTACACCTAGCTTTCTCATAGTCACTGGTAAGTGCACTACTTTTTAAAAATCCAATGATAAAACTGAGCAAAGAGATGGATATTTTGGGTTTCTCTAAAGGAAATGGTTCTTAATTTTTAGGATGTCACCATACACATAAATGAGGTCAAAGTGAAAATGAACGCCAGCTTCCTTCTAGAATGAATGTTCCTTTTCCATGATGACTATGACTTCTACACTGCACACAATAAGACATTTGTGTTGAAAGTAAAATATAAAATATTCAAGTTATATAGTATATATTTATAAGCAGTTATGAATTTCCAATCTTCTATATATAACAATTGTTATTTAAGTCTAATACATAATTATTTCATATTTTACTTCAGGTTTTGCTACTAAACCACTTGAAATGTTTTTTACTGGAAATGAGTACAATACTTTCTAAACACACACACACACAGAAACACACACATATGCAGGCACTCACATATGCAGGCACTCACACATGCAGGCACACATACACATGCAGGCACACACACATGCAGGCACACACACACGCAGGCACACACACACGCAGGCACACACACACACACACAGAAACACACACACATATGCAGGCACTCACACATGCAGGCACACACACACAGAAACACACACACACATATGCAGGCACTCACACATGCAGGCACACACACATACACACATGCAGGCACACATACACATGCAGGCACACACACACGCAGGCACACACACACACACACACACACACACACACACACACACATGTGCGTGTGCAGGAACACACACACCCAAACACTACGAGGCACTGTTAAGAAGGACACATTGCTTCCCTTTGCCATTATCCACCTTGTTCATCAGTATGACCTACAGTGAAGACCATAGCTCCCACTGACCTCACAGGTCAATGGCGGCAGCCTCCCATGCACCAGTTGGCCAGTGTGCTCGTCTCTCGGTGTTGTAGAGGGAATGCTCCCCAGGTGCGGTCTGAAAGAACACATACTTCACTCTCCACTTTCCTTATGGAGGCCTTATTTGCCTGAGGTAGGGCAGAATGTCTTCTTTACTTTCCTGAGGTGACAAAAGATAATTTTTGAAAGAAGCACATTGTGAAACTACTGCCTTCAGGAACTTCAGTGCATGTTTAGAAAAGACATCTTCTGCTCCACAATGGATTATACATTCCTTAGGCCTCACTTTTTGTTGTTATTGTTGTATTATAGTTGTGAGATAGGGACTTACTATGTAGACCAGGCTGCCTCATAATAACCCTTCTGCCTTGCTTTCAAGTGCTGACATCACAGGTGTGGGGCACCATGCCTAGATGTCTGAATATATTCACACATGCTTGTGTGTGTGTGGTGCTCATGTGTGTGTGTGTGTTTGTGTGTGTGTGTTTGTGTGTGTGTGTTTATGTGTGTGTGTATTGGAATTATAAACATGCTCTGCTGTGCTCTGCTTCAGCTTGAAGCCCTGAATTCAGGGCTTCACACGTGTGTAGCCAGCAGTTAACTCTTAGCCATTTCTCCAGCCCACACCTGAGCTGGGCTACCTTAGGAGCTACAGTGATAAGTGTGTGACAAGGACAAGAAGACCGTTTCTCTCCTTTTTCCTATCATTAAATTAGATACTGAGAAATGAGAAAGGACTCAGCTTTCCCTCTCAGGAACCAAGACTTGTAAACCTGGCTGGGGTGGAAATGAATTGAGAATGCTCCTTGTCCCATCAGAGAAGCCCTGAAAATCCTTCCTTTCTTCAAGGCTGTGACTGCTTCCCAGATGTGAGCACTGAGAAGTGACGGCACACACTGCTTAGCAGAGAACCAGACTGTCATGTTGGAGATGGAAAATATTTGGGAAATACAGAGAAAGTTTCCTTTTGTCCCTTGCATTTTACAGATCTCCAAATATAGAGTGGGTCGATAACTTAGCATTGAGGCACAAAATCAACTCCACTAAGTGTCCAGCAAGTCAAAATGAATGCTAAAAGCATATGCTTCCTGACATCTCTGCTGTGTCCCACAACAGGACATAACATGAAGGCAGTGTGGGGCAGGGAGAAGAGACCTAGATTTGGAGTCAGAATGACAGGGTCAGACAATTCTCACTAGCATCCAGACCTTAAGTGACCTTCCTAAGCTAAACCGTCTTCATGTGTAAAACAGGGATCACAATGTGAGCCCCTCATGGTGACCGTGCACTGGAAGCATGAGAACAAACAAGAATGTGCTTCTAAAACATGGATTGAGCTTGAGTGTGATCTCTCCACACTTTAAAATTTATGATCATACACACTCATTTTTCTATGTCAGTATCATTTCTCCATAAAAGCCCTGAGATTATCCTGACGCACTATGCTAATTGAGTTTTACAGCACTCAGTCTGGTGTTCCAATCTTAAATCTAAACATTCATTTTTAAAACTGCATTGATTCTTTATGAAGACTTTTAATAATTTTTCTGATAATATTGAACTTAAAATTTCTATGTAGCACTTTTTTTACAATGGAATATATTTTTGGATTTTGTAATATATATTTTGAGTCAAAAAGTAAAGAAAAATTACACAAAGCATTAGTCACAGGCAAAAGTTAACTATTCTACTATTCAATAAATTATAATGAAAAAAGAAATGTAGTTTGTAAATACCTAGTTTTATTTATTTTGAGGAATTTAAATATAGCCTCACCATTAGTAATTGTGTCTATTCTCAATGATATATAAACATTTATGAGTACATCTGATTATAAGATAGATATATAGTTACAAAAGATGGTTATAAATACCCAAAGCTATTCCTCAATTATAAACAGATTATATTCTAAAATTTAACTAGGAAATTACTTATTAAGAACTTAGAATTCATTTTATCACTGAAATATCATCGATATGGTATGATGAGCCCAAATACTTCATAAATTCATCTGACTCATAATTTATCACAAAAATTAAAAAAGTACATTGGTAAAAATTACCTGTAGAAAATACACACATGCTTTTGATAAACCCAGATAAACAATCCCAAGCTCTTCTCTTGATGGCTGGAGAATTGGAATAAGGAGGGCTAAACTCTGAGAGGACAGACACAAATTTCTTTACTTTAAGAGGAAAACAGTCTCAAAAGATTAGGAACAGACAGAACTATATGTGAGTCTACAGATGTTGTTTTTGTCATAATCATCACCACCACCACCACCACCACCTCCACCACCACCTCCCTCATCTGGTACTTATAAGAAACTCAACAGTTATTATCAACAATAACATTAGATATAAGAAATATACAGGCTGGAATTTGTGGGCGGAGCTAGGTGGACCTGGACAATGTAGGGGACACTAGTGCTATGGCAGCCCAGGAAAGAAAAGATCAGTGTCTTGAGAGGCTGCTTCCATCTATATGTTTTTTGGAAAGTTCTCACAAAGCTTATGATGAGTCAGTCCCAAATCAACTCAGAGCTTTGGGAGAAACACCATGAGCAACACCAGGGGGGAAAAGTGTTAGGTCAGCAAATGTCAGGGTTGACAATGTGAAGTCAGCATTTAAAGGAAATCAGAAGAAAACAGTCCCTGAAGCCAGAGAACGACTGTGCATATAGTAATGTAGGTGATGGATATAAGGGGGACTTCAGGATGCAACCCTGCATGACATCACTCCTTCAATTCCTCAGAGCCTCTCCTGGTGCCACCTTCTCTTGGTTTGGTCGCTGATCAAGCTTTCCCAGTGCTCTGCTCTGAGCTTCTAGATGTTAAAGTCCCTAGGCCTTGGTACACTGCCTCCAATTAAGACTCCTGCTCCATTAGCTGTCTTAAAGCCATATCAAAAGTACTATCTTCAAAAGACAATTCTTGTCCCACCACCATCTCCATCCTCCTCATTCTCATAGCTAAGCTGAGATCATGAGAAATCCCTCTTGTTCTGCATCACACCTTTCCCCCTCCCCCAATGAGTTCCTATTCCCTACTGTTTAACTCAGTATCTTCAATAGAGGTGCACAAGTAACTAACCAACCAACATCAACCCACTTCCAACTGAGATAATGGTAATCTTCTAATTTCTACTTCCACTCTTCATACCCTTGAGCCTGTTCTTTGAGATTAGAGACAGTGTTTGAAATGCAAGTCTGAATACATCCCTTCTGGCTTAATACTCTTTTACAGAATTCTTATCACACAAAATCAATTACATGTGGAATCTGCCCTCCTCTTGTCTCCTTACCTTCTTTCCTCTCACTAGAACTCAGTCATATTTAGACAATTATACAGCTATCTGAACTTGATTTCTAAGACTTACTTTTGAGATTACGCATTTGCTCATGGATGCCTTTCCTGGTAGCTCTACTTTAAATAACCCACTTACACACACACACACACACACACACACACACACACACACACACACACACTCTCTCTCTCTCTCTCTCTCTCTCTCCTCACTCACCATGTCCTTCTTCTATGCCTTGCTTTACTTCATACTTTTTATTACTACCTGATGTTATATTAGCATTTCTGAGTTCTTCTGAGACTATAAATTTTATGAAGATAAATATGTTATTCAACTTTCTCTATATATACCCATCTTCCCCCTAATAGAAGCTGCTCAGCATACACTTTTATTACTCATTTTGACTGACTTTGACATTCCAAACATCTCATTTTTTTATGAAGGGAAAAACTTGGTTACATACACTGACACATAAAAGTCATTCTTTACAACCAAAGGGTATTATTGTAGCTAGAATTTAAATTTCAGAATTTAATTTGCACACTTGTGTTTCATACAGTGATTTTTAAAACCAGTTAGGCTTTTCCAAAAGCAGCTAAGACTTCAAAGTAAGTACTTTCTAGAATTGAGCTCTAGGAGAGGGAAAAAAATGAAAAGGCTGACAAATTCTTTATTCATATTTTTGAAGATTTAAGAAGTAATTATGTAACTCTTCCTCATAAGAGTTTGTTAAACATTTCACCATTTGACAGTTTGTCTTGCAGTTTTTCACACTATATCTGGAGTTATGAACTAAGCTATAAATTATTTTACGTAGCAAATCTGAGGGTTAGAGGTTTATTTAAATTAATGGGTTAAATACCACAACTGTCTAAGAGTAGCAGTTTTGAAAAAGTACAATACTTCAAAAATTATAAAAATGAAATTTATTTACTTATTCCATGTTCTCACACTACATCCTTTACTCACAATGTCCCATGTAATCACACTATTCCTATACTCACACTATCCTATATACTCACACTACATCATGTACTCACACTGTCCCGTGTACTTACACTTTCCCATGTAGTCACACTGTCCCATGTAGTCACACTGTCCCATGTAGTCACACTGTCCCGTGTAGTCACACTGTCCCGTGTAGTCACACTGTCCCATGTACTCACACTGTCCCTGTAGTCACACTGTCCCATGTACTCACACTATCCCATGTACTCACACTGTTCCATGTACTCACACTGTCCCATGTAGTCACACTGTCCCATGTAGTCACACTGTCCCATGTACTCACACTATCCCATGTACTCACACTGTCCCATGTACTCACACTGTCCCATGTAGTCACACTGTCCCATGTACTCACACTATCCCATGTAGTCACACTGTCCCACATACTCACACTGTCCCGTGTAGTCACACTGTCCCATGTACTCACACTATCCCATGTACTCAAATTATCCCAAGTACTCATATTCTCCCATGCACTCACACTGTCCTATATACTCACACTACACCGTCTACTCACACTGTCCCATGTACTCACACTGTCCCATGTACTCACACTATCCCACGTACTCAAACTATCCCATGTATTTAAACTATCCCATGCACTCACATTATTCCATGTACTCATGCTATTCCAGTACTCACATTTTCCATGTTGCCACAGTATTCCAGTATTCACACTATCCTATATACTCACACTATCTCATGTAGTCACACTATATCATGCATTCACATCCTATGTTCTCACACTACTCTATGTATACACTCTATATCATCTGAACACACTGTATTCCATACTCTACACACTATATCAGTACTTACATTACCTGAAGTAGTTACATTATTTCATGTACTCCACTATATCATGTACTCACACTATTTATTCTATGTACTCACACTATCCCATGTACTTATACTTTATCATGGGTATTATGCAACTATGAGTGATCAGATCCCTATATCCACAGAGTACTGTCTTTGTGCCACGTACCATTTTGATCCATTTATTTAATAATCCACACCATTACTGAAATAATATCATACACCTGCTTCGTTTTAGAGGTCAGAAAGTAGAGCTATTGAAAAGTTGGCTGTAATAAATATCACACTGGAAGATAGTAGGCCTGAGACTTCATCCTAAGTAGTCTGTCTCCTGGGTAGGTAAACACAATTGCCATGAAATGATATCACAAGCACTTCCTAGAAAAGCAAGCTTATAAAAAAAACCACAAGACATTGTTACAAACGATTATAACCTATGGATTCTATACTAGACTTACTATTATAAATCCTAAGTAAACAATGGGCATATTACTATATAAGTATTGTTTAAATTGTTTTTACATAATTTGAGCAGGCGGAAAATCCAAAAGGCATACTAGCAATGAATCCTGTTTTTAGTGTCTCCGAGACTAAATTCTTATTAATTTCACCCCAATTTTTAACAACTTTGAGATTATTCTCTTTGGAAAATAAAAATGAATGAACCAAAATAATTTAGATAAAAACTCCTTCAACACAGAAAAATACAAACATGTAAAGGCATGCAAATTTAACACCTTAAATTTTTCTATCATTGTGTCTTTTTAGCTAGACAACCCAATCCATTTATTAACAATTGATCAGACTAATGTAAAGGATACCAAAATGGCTAGAAACTAAGCCAGGTGTACCTGTACATAATGTGCTGGCCAATTATAATCCCCATCCATCAAATGCATAAGCTAAGACTGTTTTAAAGTCACTAAAAACATCTATACATTAGATTGGCCAATGCTCTGCATTCTACAGGCAGGCTTTGTGTTCCAGCTGTAGCAGTAAAATTACTGAGGCAGTAATTCTCTTAATATTTAAATAATATATTAAAATTTAATTTTCAGCACCTGGAAGAATCTGTTTGTGTGCCAGCAAATGAGATGGCTGGGCCTGCAGCTCTATCCATGTGGGACTCAAACACAACCTATCACAAATAATTACTAAGCTAGAGCAGCCATAGTCACCGCAGCACTCATTTCAAAACCAGGTCAAAGTTGCTTGAATTTTTTTCCATTTTCAAGATACCCTGAGAATAAATTCTGTGATGTTTATCCTTTTCTATTTTTCTCATTTTTAGCTATTTATCTTTCCTGATGACCATAGATTGAGGTGGAAAGGGTAGTAATGGCCTCTTGTATTTTTTTTTCTGCTTATGCTGGACATATTAAAAAGCAAATTAGCTGCTGATTTCTTGGAGTTTGTTTTAAACCTTTTGTGACTGCTCTGATCAAAGCTCCTGTGTTTGTTCTATCTGTTTGTAGGAAGTATTACAAATTCTGTGACTCACAAACAAATCTAAAGCTTGTGCACTGTTGTACACATAAGGCCTTCCAACACATATCATATCTGTAAAGTCTGGGCCTAAGTCCAGACACATAGACAATATTAACAAAATGCTTTTCTATGTGTTTCCACATATAATACAATCTGATCCTCATACGGAAGAAATATACAAAATGATAAGCTTCCTATTTATTATGTGAACACACTGCTGGGGAAGGGACCAGACAATTCAAGATTCAAAACCATTTTATATGTTTTTTTTACACTTTGGAAAAAACATCCTTTCAAAGAATGTCTTTTATGGTCACAGTTCCTAAGTTCACAGACCTGCCTAAAATTAGTCAGGGCTATGTCTTCCAACTCTTGGTATCCCTAATATCCCCACCAAAAAGAAAGACTAAATACAGAGAATTTTGAGGGTTAGAGTGATTCACAATTCTTTTCTCAAAAGCTCAAGACAAAAAGAAAATTAACTTGAAAGGTGTACTTAGTAAAAAGATGGTGATGGAAAGAAAATCCTATTAAGTAGAAATTTTAATTGCCTTGAATTAATTTCAGATTTACAAGCAGATCTTTGGATATAGAAAAGTATCTAAAGGTCCAGTTCTAGCATGTAAATTGTCACATCCTATACCTGATCCTTAGAAAGAAAATAAATTAAGATTTTATTTTGTTGGAGGGAAAGATGAGGATTAAAGGGGAGGGAAAATTTTACCAAGAATTTGTACAGTATTACCTTCAATCATTTTGATGCAAGTCATTCATACCACCGCCGTGCTAACAAGACATCCAATTTACTAAACAATGAATAGTGAAAATACATTTAAAAGGTACAAATGACTGTCCAAAGAATGACACTGAAAAATATTAAGTAACAGCTCTACCTCAAGATAAGCCTCAGCTTTAAAGGGTTTTAATGAAGAGAGCCTTCAAAGGCTAAATCAGGAGGCATTGATTAGATTGCCTCTAACTTTGTGTTTTGACACCTTCGTCTTTCGTGGCATTATATTGTCTCTGTGCATCTCACAAAGGAAGCATTTTACCAGGCCCACACAAGAACAGGAGACAGCAGCGCATATAAAAGAGACTGTCAAGGGTGCGAGAGCCAAAATGGGTCTCATTTGGATTTCAAGTGAAGAAAACTCCTAATGCATCTCATTACAATGTATGTGAGCCTCTGAAAAGAAGGGTAGATTGGATTCTCATCCCTATTAATTTATTGAAATAGATTCAGTTTTTTTCCTTGTATATCAGGAGAGACCATGTGTTTCAAGCAAGGTAACAATATTATAGTTCCAATAACTAAATCTGCTATGATTTAGTATATCCTTCTCTCAGATAAAAAGGATGCAGTTTCCTTGATAATTAGAATTTGCACTTAAAAATAAATCCTACAATTACATAGCAATAAATATTCTTTGTCAGCATCATTTTTAACGATACGATGAAGGGGCTATATGCCTTATTACAGACTAGGCTTCTCACCATTGAAATCCAATTTTCCCCGGAATTCTCTGCCTTTTACATGTTGACTTTTTATTTCATTGAGGGACCGTGAGCATGTGTAATTAGGATAACACTAAGGAAAGCCATATTTTATTGAAACACAGTGAAAAGAAAAGGAGACAAACTCTCAGCACTCCATCGCCATGCCGTATCGTCTCTTATACTTTTCTCGCAGGAATGACATGGGCATCAAGGTTCCTATTAGGAAATTATTGTGTCTGAAGTACTTCTACTTACCTAATTCCACAACTTCATTATAATGATATCTACCACTCAAAAACTCTAGTCCTTAACCATAGACAAAGGCCATGCTCTAATGCAGGTAGACATCCCAAGTAATTCCACAAATCCACAGGCCTGCAGATAGAAGACATATGCTCTCATTGCTCCTTAACACCATTAACATTTAGAGATGATTGATTATGGCATACCAACAGCATTCTGTGAATGCAGAGCTGATCTATTTTTTATGTAAATCATACAACCTGCTAGTCAAATTAAAGGTTAAATATACATAAAGTCTTAAAATAAAATACAGATAATCTTTCACATAGAGCATGGACCCGTGCTGTATCCAGTCAAATGTAACAGGAACCACGGATTCATAGGATGCCTCCTGTTTTTGCTTTTTTTTTTTTTTATGCCCCCTGTTTAAACCCACAAAAACCAGCATGACTACGTCCCCTTAGGTTGAAATGCATTTTAATACAAAGGAAATAATATATCCACAACTAAGTAGATTTAAAAATTATAGCCAGAAAACACAAGGAGAAAAATGTATAATCATCTTGAAAAGAACTTTCTATAAACAAATTCATATTTATTATCTTAAATGTTCACATATGTGGCTATAAATGAGCCACAGAAAAGATAGCTATGAATCAGATATTATACATGCATACATGTTGATATGTACACATATGTTATTTTAGTATTATAAATCTATGTATGAATGACCTCAATTAACTTTGGCAAATCGTAATTAGCTTTAGTTTACAATTGTCTTTATAAGAACGTTTCTCTATCATCCTGGAACATAGACAATGGAAATATTTTTGATGGATTATAATTAAGTTAGAATGATATATGCTTCTTATTTTTATCTTGACAGTTCTTGTATTCTCAGGCAGAGCCTATTATAAACAAATATACAGCAGGTTACATGTTGAATAATGTATTTCAAGTACTTTAAAATTACCAGGGACTTGCCTAAGATCTACACATAAATACATATTTTGAACTTAATTTTTATTACTGCATTGAATACATGAATATATTTTATAATCTACTTATAGTTCAGTTAATACCTGAGTTTTTAAAGGACATAACAAAGGTAGTAATCTTACCTTTGTAACATAAACTTTATGGTATTATGAATAAAACTGACAAGTATAAAATTTGCTCCATAAAATAAGTGATATACTTATGTTAATTCACCTTTTAAAAGATATTATGTGTTGCTCCATTTTTTTTGACAAGACTTCCATTCATCCTAGAGACATGTTGAAAAACACTATATTTTTCTCTCAATAAGGAAAATCACTTTACTCACTATCATGCTTGTTCTGTCTCAATAAAAAATCAATCATCAAATGCTTGCTTCCAAGTTCTACTTGTTAAACTGCCAATTTATGCGTACACTTTGGCTCAGCAGAATTCACTCAGCACCACTTCTTTCATTATTATAATTTTGTACATCTCATAAAATGCTTTACACTCATGGGGGAGGGAGTGCTTCGAAAGTTTTCTCATGCCTCCACTGAGCAGGTCCCAGTACAGCTAAAGCAAAGGTAGGCTGTGGCTCCAAATCTTCACTATTAAAGAAAAAGAAAAACTATATCATCTTTGTGATTTTTCAAAGCAATAAAGGCCCCACTGATCCTACTGACTGAGGCAACTGAATTGGTTGTCTAAATGGTAGTAATGTCAATGTCAGATATGTGGTTGTCTTTTCATCTTGGCCCATTCTTGAATGTAAAAATCAGATGATTGAAGGACATTTCACTGACCTGTTATGGCCTCTGCAACTCTCAAACACAATGATAGTATTCCTTATATAAGAGCCACATTTTGGAGAAAACCGGCGCTTCATCAATGATGCCTTTGCGACATCTGGCGGTCCTTAGGATATATAAAAATTACTTTTGTTTTTCCAAATCTATCAGTACTTGAAATTCCAGTCCAAAAGCCTTTGATTCCCCCTAGCGGGGTACAAAAGCACTCTGGCCTGCAAACTAAGTTGTGGGCTACCATGAATCCATATGGTGCAAAAGGTCACAAATCTTGAGATGTGGTGACATCATGACAATAAGACACTTTCTCAACACAAGCTGACCCATTTTGAATATAAAAGGACCCTCATCACATGTTCCCACACATTTCAAACCATAGGGAAAAAAGAAATATGCTAAGTGTTCCAAGCAGAAGCTGAACACTTGCATCTGAGGGTACCTATAGTTCTCACACTTAAGGAATACTACACAGAGACTTCCACTGAGACTGCTTTAAATGATGGAACAGCTGTTTTACTATGTTACATGTTAAGGCTCAGTAAGTGGTAGTAAGGGGAAGAAGCGGCTGAATTGCAGGGTGTATCCCTTTATGCACTCTTCAGTTGTTTGGCAAATTATTAATGTGGTCACACTGAGGCTTGTCCTACATGTTCTGCCTTTATTTATATTTCCAGGACAGCATAGGACTTGAATAACACAATGATAGTATTCCTTATATAAGAGCCACATTTTACTTTATACAGAGGTCAGAAATATTTCCTTTGGATTTTTATTCTTGTTCTGTAGCCAATTGAGCATGAAAAGAAGGGAAAGAAAATTCATTTCTATCTTTTTGTCACATTCTCTACAGGCACTTTTGTTGTCCATGTTGAGAAGTCAAGACTTCATTAAATCTTTGCTAAGCATAAGAAAATTACTTGTGTTTTACATCGGGACTTTCAATTATGCTGAGTCTTGGTCAGGTAGCACACTTTGCAGTAACAAAACCAAATACAGTGTTGATTCCCTATTTTCAACTATCATTTCAAGTATTTGCCTTCATAAATCTGTATTATTTTGGCTATAAGGTAAGGCATCTAATAAAATTTCTTTTAAGAAAAGAACTTGTGTTTTCTAAATGATTTTCTTTCTCTTCTTTCTTTTCTTTCTTTTTCCTCCCCCTTCCCCCTTCTCTGTGTATGTTTGTATTCGTGAGCTGCATTTGTGTACACTTGTGTTTTGAGGTTTTGTTGTGTTACACTTTCGTGGGCATCGTGGGATATCTCATTGGGACTTGGTGCTCAAGGATTAGGCTAGACTGGCTGACCAAAGAACTCCAAAGATGATCCAATCTGTCTGTCAGAACTTCTCCAACACCAAGTTCAGACATATGCCACCGTGCTCAACATTTTATGAGGTTGTAGTAGATCAAACAACCTCAGGTCTTTGGCAGTCATAATAAGCACTTTACCAACTGAGCAATTTCACAAGTCCTGATAATCCACATTTACAATAATATTTTATTTCTGATTCTTTCCAACTGAACAAAGTTTAATTGTCACTACAAAAACTATTAAGCATACATTTATTATTTACATTTAAGTACATTTTATTTGTCATAATTGAACCAACTGATTTTCTTTATAAGTAACATATTAAAACTAGGCATGATGAGAAGTGTCTGTTTTCCATAGACCCAGGAGCCACTTGAGACCAAGAGCTGGAGAAAAATCTGAACAAAAGAGGGAACTCAGCTTCAAATTCAACGACAAAAATGAGTTCTAGGTTCCGGAAAATATAAAAATGTAAGCAGTAAAGTCCTCAGATGTCTTACATTAGATGTATACACACGGCTTTTAGGATAAAAATTCATTTGATGGTATATATAGGCTAAAACTGAAACAAGCATGGGCATTAATCTTTAAATATTATTCTACTTTTTCCATGTAAATCATACAAATTGAAAAGATTCATCATTTTGTCAATGTTTAAAAGAACCTTACTTGAGAAAGCAGCCTGATTAAAAAAATTAGTGTCCATTATTTTTCAAAAGAAATTCTAAGAAAAATAAAGTAACACAATCCTTAATTGCTGTAGTATTTGCCAATATTTCAGGTTCTGCTAGATGGCTTGATGAATTGAATTCACATTAAAAATATATTTTGAGTAAGATAGTGGCATTTAGTCCAACAGCGTTCATTTGCTCCAAATGCATGCCACGCAGCACAGTAAACATTGCAATGAAGGCCAGAAAAGTTAACTGTAAGAACAAACTCTCAAATACTAAATTGAAGAAATAACTTTAGATAAAGATATTATCAAACAACAATCTTTCTATGTAGAAGTATTGAAAGGAAAATACATTTCAAACATGACTAGACATCACAATATAAAGAAATAAAGTTTAAATGTTAAAGAATATTTTGTTATTTTGAGATCTTTTAGACACAGATTTGCAGGAAGGTCTAAGAAATAATATGCAACTTTCAGGGGTAATGCAAAAATTATCAAAATGTAATTTTGTCTTCTAACACTAAGAAATAGAAGTCTTTTATCTTACCTATATATTCATTAAAATTATTTTGTTAAGTTCGAAGCAGTGAAAATTAGAATAGATGAAGGTTTAACAAAATTGAGAAAACAAAATAAAAATGAATGAATAGCTAAAGATAAAAGACACTGATTATGGGAGACAGTGAAGGCAATCTAATATAAGAAAAATTTACATTACTAAACAAAATTAAATATATGTAGTGAATAAAATAGCCAAAAATATAATTTAGAAACATGCGTGGACTTCCTGCACCCATCTTCTTTGTCTATTGAGTCCTCTGGGAAGATCCCCGGCTGCCCTGAGCAGCTTGCTATCTTGCCAAACCTCCATTATCATGCCAAATCTTCACTTCCCTCCTCAGACCTGTGAATCCAGAACGTAGAGGTTAGATTTCCTTCTTGCATCCATTTCCCCACCTTCGAGACCTACAGGACACTCACAGGTGCCCAAAGCATACTGCTAGGCCCTTTGGAATCTCATTATTCTGCCACCTCTCCATACACCTTCTTCACACCTGCTGACCCGGAAACATACAGCCCAAGTAAACCCATCAGAGGCCTACCATAACACCATTATCAAGGTTAGGTCTCCCTCCCAATACCTACTAAAACAGCCGTCTAGATGGCTAAAGGCACTTGAAAGAATACAAACAACAAAAGCCAGGGAAATATGATACCTACAGAAAACAGCTACCCTACTACAGTAATCCCTGGATGACCCAGCACAACCAAAACACAAGAAAATGACCTTAATCCAGCCTTATAAAAATGACAGAAGTTTTAAAAGAGGAAATGAATAAATCCTTTAAAGACATACAGAAAAATACAAATAAACAGATGAAGGAAATAAATAAAACTGTTCAAGACATTAAAATAGAAATAGAAGCAATAAAGAAAACACAAATTGAGGGAATCTTAGAGATATAAAACCAAGGGAAGAGAACAGAAACAACAGATGCAACCATCACCAACAGAATATATGAGATGGAAGAGAGAATTTCAGGCATAGAAGATACAATATAAGAAATTGATATATCAGTCAAAGAAAATGATAAAACTAAAAAATTCCTGACACAAAACATCCAGGAAATCTGGGGTACCATGAAATGTCCAATCCCAAGATTAATAGGAAGAAAAGAAGGTGAAGAATACCAGCAACATGGACCAGAAATATGTTTAAGAAAATTGGAGAAATACTATCCAAACTATTCCACAAAATTGAAACAGATGGAACACTACCGAATTCCTTCTATGAAGCCACAATTACTCTTATACCTAAACCACACAAAGACCCAACAAAGAAAGAAAACTTCAGACCAATTTCCCTTATGAATATCGACGCAAAAATACTCAATAAAATTCTGGCAAACCGAATCCAAGAACACATCAAAACAATCATCCACCAGGATCAAGTAGGCTTCATCCCAGGCATGCAGGGATGGTTTAATATAAGGGAAAACCATCAACGTGATCCATTATATAAACAAACTGAAAGAACAAAACCACATGATCATTTTCATTAGATGCTGAGAAAGCATTTGACAAAAATTCAACACCCCTTCATGATAAAAGTCCTGGAAAGAATAGGAATTCAAGGCCCATACCTAAACATAGTAAAAAGCCATATACAGCAAACCAGTCGCTAACATTAAACTAAATGGAGAAAAACTTGAAGCAATCCCACTAAAGTCAGGGACTAGACAAGGCTGCCCACTCTCTCCCTACTTATTCAATATAGTTCTTGAAGTTCTAGCGAGAGCAATCAGACAACAAAAGGAGATCAAGGGGATACAGATTGGAAAAGAAGAAGTCAAAATATCACTATTTGCAGATGATATGATAGTATATTTCAGTGATCCCAAAAGTTCCACCAGAGAACTACTAAAGCTGATAAATAACTTCAGCAAAGTGGCTGGGTATAAAATTAACTCAAATAAATCAGTAGCCTTCCTCTACACAAAAGAGAAACAAGCTGAGAAAGAAATTAGGGAAACGACACCCTTCATAATAGATCCAAATAATATAAAGTACCTCGGAGTGACTTTAACCAAGCAAGTAAAAGATCTCTACAATAAGAACTTCAAGCCTCTGAAGAAAGAAATTGAAGAAGACCTCAGAAGATGGAAAGATCTCCCATGCTCATGGATTGGCAGGATTAATATAGTAAAAATGGCCATTTTACCAAAAGTGATCTACAGATTCAATGCAATCCCCATCAAAATACCAATCCAATTCTTCAAGGAGTTAGACAGAACAATTTGCAAATTCATCTGGAATAACAAAAAACCCAGGATAGCTAAAACTATCCTCAACAATAAAAGGACTTCAGGGGAAATCACTATCCCAGAACTCAAGCAGTATTACAGAGCAATAGTGATAAAAACTGCATGGTATTGGTACAGAGACAGACAGATAGACCAATGGAACAGAGTTGAAGACCCAGAAATGAACCCACACAGTATGGTCACTTGATTTTTGACAAAGGAGCCAAAACCATCAAATGGAAAAAAGATAGCATTTTCAGCAAATGGTGCTGGTTCAACTGGAGGTCAACATGTAGAAGAATGCAGATCGATCCATGCTTATCACCCTGTACAAAGCTTAAGTCCAAGTGGATCAAGGACCTCCACATCAAACCAGATACACTCAAACTAATAGAAAGAAAAGTGGGGAAGCAACTCGAACACATGGGCACTGGAGAAAATTTCCTGAACAAAACACCAATGGCTTATGCTCTTCTAAGATCAAGAATTGACAAATGGGATCTCATAAAACTGCAATGCTTCTGTAAGGCAAAGGACACTGTGGTTAGGACAAAATGGCAACCGACAGATTGGGAAAAGATCTTTACCAATCCTACAACAGATAGAAGGCTTATATCCAAAATATACAAAGAACTCAAGAAGTTAGACCGCAGGGAGACAAATAACCCTATTAAAAAAATGGAGTTCAGAGCTAAACAAAGAATTCACAGCTGAGGAATGTCGAATGGCTGAGAAACACCCAAAGAAATGTTCACTATCTTTAGTCATAAGGAAATGCAAATCAAAACAACCCTGAGATTTCACCTCACACCAGTGAGAATGGCTAAGATCAAAAACTCAGGTGACAGCAAATGCTGGCGAGGATCGGAGAAAGAGAACACTCCTCCATTGTTGGTGGGATTGCAGACTGGTACAACCATTCTGGAAATCAGTCTGGAGGTTCCTCAGAAAATTGGATTGAACTGCCTGAGGACCCAGCTATACCTCTCTTGGGCATATACCCAAAAGATGCCCCAACATACAAAAAAAGACACGTGCTCCACATTGTTCATAGCAGCCTTATTTATAATAGCCAGAAGCTGGAAAGAACCCAGATGCCCTTCAACAGAGGAATGGATACAGAAAATGTGGTACATCTACACAATGGAATATTACTCAGCTATCAAAGACAATGACTTTATGAAATTCATAGGCAAATGGATGGATCTGGAAAATATCATCCTGAGTGAGGTAACCCAATCACAGAAGAACACACAGGGTATGCACTCATTGATAAGTGGCTATTAGCCCAAATACTTGAATTGTCCTAGATGCACAGAACACCTGAAACTCAAGACGGATGATCAAAATACGAATGCTTCACTCTTTCTTTAGAAGGGGAACAAGAATACCCTTGGCAGGGAATAGGGAGGCAAAGATTAAAACAGAGGCAGAAGGAACACCCATTCAGGGCCTGTCCCACATGTGGCCCATACATATACAGCCACCCAATTAGACAAGATGGATGAAGCAAACAAGTGCAGGCCAACAGGAACCAGATGTAGATCTCTCCTGAGAGACACAGCAAGAATACAGCAAATACATAGGCGAATGCCAGCAGCAAACCACTGAACTGAGAATGGGACCCCTGTTGAAGGAATCAGAGAAAGGACTGAAAGAGCTTGAAGGGGTTCGAGACCCCATATGAAGAACAATGCCAACCAACCAGAGCTTCCAGGGACTAAGCCACTACCCAAAGACTATACATGGACTGACCCTGGGCTCCAACCTCATAGGTAGCAATGAATGGCCCAGTAAGAGCACCAGTGGAAGGGGAAGCTCTTGGTCCTGCCAAGACTGAACCCTGAGTGAAGCGTAATTGTTGGGGGAGGGCGGTAATGGGGAAGGATGGGGGGGGAAGACTCATATAGGGGGGGGGGAGGGTTAGGGAAGTTGGCCCGGAAAGCAGAGAGGAATAACATTCAAAATGTAAATAAGAAATACTCAAGTTAATAAAAAAAAAAAGAAAAGAAAAAAAAAGAAAAAAAAAGAAAATTGGAGAAGAAAACTGTCACAATCTAAAAAAAAAAGAGAGAGAGAGAGATGCCAATAAACATACAAGAAGCTTATAGAACACAAATTACTCTGGACCAGACAAGAAAATCCTCCTGCCACATGCCACATAATAATCAAAACATAAAAACTACAGAACAAAGAAAGAGTATTAAAGGTGGTAAGGGAAAAAGGCTAGATATCATACAAAGTCAGACCTATAGCAATTATACCCAATTTCTAAACAGAGAATCTAGAAGCTAGAAGAACCTGGACAGATATATTGCAACCTCTAAAAATCCACGGATGACAACCAAAACTATCAAATTATCATAAATGGAAAAAACAAGATTTTTCAAGACAAATGCAAATTTAAGCAATATCTATCTACAAGTCCACCCGTTCAGAAAACAGTAGAAGGAAAACAGCAATCAAAGAAGTATAACTACACCCAAGAAAACATAGAATATAAGTAATTCCATACCAGCAACAAGAAAAGTGCAAACACACACACACACACACACACACACACACACACACACACACACATACAAATACAACATCAAAAAAAGGAATTAACAATCACGGGCCATTAGTATCTCTCAACATCAATGGACTCAATTCCCCCAATAAAATGACAGAGGCTAAAAGAACAGATGTGAAAACAGGATCAATCATTCTGCTGTACACAAGAAACACACCTCAGCAATAAAGATAGACATTACTACAGAGCAAAGGGGTAGAAAAAGTTTTTTCAAGCAAATGGACCTAAGAAACAAGCTGAAATGCTCAGTTTAAAATCCAATGGAACAGACTTTCAACAATAATTAACCAAAAGAGACAGGGAAGGCCACTTCATACTCATCAAAGAAAAAAAAATCTACCAAGATAACATCTCAATTCTGAACATCTATGCCCTAAACACAAGGGCACCCACATTGGTAAAAGGAACATTGTCAAAGCTTAAATTGCACATTGAATACCACACATTAATAGTGGGAGACTTCAATACCCTACTCCCAGCAGTTGACAGGTCCTTCAGTCAAAAATTAAACAGAGGAATAATAAACCAGACATGAAATAAATGGCCTAGACATACATCTACAGAGTATTTCATCAAAACACAAAAGAATATACCTTCTTCTAAATATCCCATGTATCCTTCCCAAAATTGACCATAATAGTCATTCAGAAAGCAAGCCTCAACAAATACACCCAAGAAGAGTGTACAGTAGGAAATAATCAAACTTCGCGCTGAAACCAACCAAGTAGAAACAAAAAGAACTATACAAAAAAATATCAACAAAACCTGGAGCTGGTTCTTTGAGAAAATCAACAAACCCTTAGCTAGACTAATAAGAGGGCAAAGAGACAGTATCTAAATTAACAAAATCAGAAATGAAAAGGGAAACATAACAACAGAAACTGAGGAAATTCAAAAAAATATCAGCTCCTACTACAAAAGCCTATACTCAACAAAACTGGAAAATCTGGATTAAATGGACAATTTTCTAGACAGATAACAGGTACTAAGGTTTACTCAGGATCAGATAAACCATCTAAACAGTTCTATAACCCCTAAAGAAATAGAAGCAGTCATTAAAAGTCTGCCGACCAAAAAAAGCCCAGGACCAGATAGGTTTAGTGTAGGAGTCTATGAGACCTTTAAAAAAGACTTAATACCAATACTCTTCAAACTATCCCGCCAAATAGAAACACAGGAACATCATTCAATTCGTTCTTGGAAGCCACAATTACACTTACACATAAACCATACAAAGACCCTACAAAGAAAGAGAACTTCAGACAAATTTCCCTCATGAATTTCAATGCAAAAATAATCAATAAAAAACTTGAAAACCAAATCGAAAAACACATCAAAATTATCATTCACCATGATAAAGTAGGCTTCATCCCAGGGATGCAGGAATGGTTTAATATAAGGAAACCCATCAGCGTAATCCACTATATAAACAAATTCAAAGAAAAAAACCACATATCATCTCATTTAGATGCTGAGAAAGCATTTGACAAAACTCAACACCCCTTCATCATAAGAATCTTGGAAAGATCAGGAATTCAATGACCATAACTAAACATAGGAAAAGCAATATACAGCTAACCAGTAGCCAACATCAAACTAAATGGAGAGAAACTTGAAGCAATTCCACTAAAATCAGGGCTAGACAAGGCTGTCCACTTTCTCTCTACCTATTCAATATAGTACTTGAAATCCTACCCAGAGGAATTAGATAACAAAAGAGGTCAAAGGGACACAAATTGGAAAGGAAAAACTCAAAATATCACTATTTGCAGGTGATATGATAATATACTTTAGTGATCCCAAAAATTCCACCAGAGAACTCCTTCAGCTCATGAACAACTTCAGCAAAGTAGAAGGATATAAAATTAACAAAAATATTCATAGGAAGGGATATGGAGACAAAGTTTAGAACAGAGACTGAAGGAATGGTCATTCCTGGGTATAAAACCTGCCCCACCTGCGTATGCAGCCCATTTATATACAGCCACCAAAACTAGATAATATTGATGAAGCCAAGAAATGCATACTGACAGGAGCCTGATAATAGCTGTCTCCTGAGAGGTTCAGCCAGAGCATTTCAAATACAGAGGCAAATCCTAGCAGCAAACCACTGAACTGAGAATGGGAGCCCTGTTGAAGGAATCAGAGAAAGAACTGGAAGAGCTTGAAGGGGCTCGAGACCCCATATGAACAACAATGCCAGGCAACCAGAGCTTCCAGGGACTAAGCCACTACCCATGGACTGACCCTGGGCTCTGACCAGCAATGAATAGCCTAGTAAGAGCACCAGTGGAAGGGGAAGCCCTTGGTCCTGCCAAGACTGAACCCCCAGTGAACATGATTGTTAGGGGAGGGCGGTAATGGGGGGAGGATGGGGAGGGGAACATCCATATAGAAGGGGAGGGGGAGGGGTTAGGGGATGTTGGCCTGGAAACTGGGAAAGGGAATAATAATTGAAATGTAAATAAGATAAATGTAAATAACCCAAGTTAATAAAGATGGAGGAAAAAAAAAAAGAAGAAATCGAACAAGATCTCAGAAGATGAAAAGATCTCCCAGGCTCATGGATTGGTAGGATTAATATAATAATAATGGCTTTCTTGCCAAAAGCAATCTACAGAGTCAATGCAATTCCCATCAAAATTCCAACTCAATTCTTCACAGAGTTATTTGGAATAACAAACAAACAAACAAACAAACAAACAAACAAAACCACAGGATAGCAAATACTATCTCAAAAATAAAAGAACCTCTGAGGGAATCACCATCCCTGACCTCAAGCTGTATTACAGAGCAATCTTAATAAAAACTGTATGGTATTGGTACAGAGACAGTCAGATAGATCCATGGAATAGAATTGAAAACCCAGAAATGAACCTACACTGTTATGGTTGCTTGGTCTTTGACAAAGGAGCTAAAACCATCCAGTGGGGAAAAGATAACATTTTCAACAAATGGTGCTGGTGCAACTGGAGGTTGGTATGTAGATGAATGCAATCAAACATTCTTGTTTCCTTAAACAAAGCTCAAATCCAAGTGGATCAAAGACCTCCACATCAAACCAGATACAATGAAACTAATAGAAGAGAAAGTGGGGAAGAGCCTTGAACACATAGCCACAGGGGAAATTTTACTTAACAGAACACCAATGGCTTATGCTCTAAGATCAAGAGTTGACAAATGGGACCTCATAAAAGTGCAAAAGGTCTGTAAGGCAAAGGACACTGTCAATAGGACAAAACATCAACAGACTGGGAAAAAGTATTTACCAGTCTTATATCCAATAGATAGCTAATATCTAATATATGCAAAGAACACAAGTAGTTAGACTCCAGAGAACCAAATTATCCTATTAAAAACTGGGGTACAGATCTAAACAAAGAATTCCCAACTGAGGAATATCAAATGACCAAGAAGCACCTAAAGAAATGTTAAACATCCTTAACCATCAAGGAAATACAAATCAAAACCACCCTGATATTACGCCTCATACCAGTCAAAATTGCTAAGATCAAAAACTCAGGTGACAGCAGATACTGGTGAGGATGTGGAGAAAGTCAAACACTCCTCCATTGTTGCAAGCTGGTATAACCATTCTGGAAAGCAGTCTGGTGGTTCCTCAGAAAACTGGATATAGTGCTACCTGAGTACCCAGCTATACCACCACTGGGCATATACCCAAAAGATGCTCCAACATATAACAAGGACACGTGCTCCATTATGTTCTTAGCAGCCTTATTTATAATAGCCAGAAGCTGGAAAGAACCCAGATGTTCTTCAACAGAGGAATGGATATAGAAAATGTTGTACATTTACACACTAGAATATCACTCAGCTATTAAATCAG
Source organism: Rattus rattus (assembly GCF_011064425.1). Classification (NCBI taxonomy): domain Eukaryota; kingdom Metazoa; phylum Chordata; class Mammalia; order Rodentia; family Muridae; genus Rattus; species Rattus rattus. Next base: position 218,104,758 of record NC_046156.1, read on the forward strand.
TGACTTCATGAAATTCTTAGGCAAATGGATGGAACTAGAAAATATCATCCTGAGTGAGGTGACCCAGTCACAAATGGACACACATGTTATGCACTCACTGATAAGTGGATATTGACCCAAAAGCTTGGAATACCCAAGATACAATTTACAGATCATATGAAGCTTAAGAAGAAGACCAAAATATGGATGCATCAGTCCTTTTTAGAAGAAAGAACAAAATATGGGAAGAAATACTGGGACAAAGAGTGGAACATGAACTGTAGGAAAGGCCATCCAGAGACTGTCCTACCTGGGGATCCATCCCAGCAAATCCAGCCACTTACCACTGAGTCCAAGATGTGCTTGCTGACAGGAGCCTGATATGGATGTCTCCTGAGAGGCTCTGCCAGAGCCTTTACTGATACAGATGTTTGCAGTTAACCATCAGAATGAGCACTCCTCATTGTAGGAGATAGAGAAAGGACTGAAGGGGCTAATGGGTTTGCAATCCCATAAGAAGAACAATAATATCCACCAACCAGACCCCCCAGAGCTCCCGGGAACTAAACCACCAACCAAAGGGTATACACATGGAGGGACCCATGGATCCAGTCACATATGTAGCAGAGGATGGCATTATCTAGCATCAGTAGGAGGGGAAGCCCTTGGTACTATGAAGGCTCATTTTTCCAGTGTAGGAGAATGCCATGGTGTTGATGTGGATGTGGGTAGGTGGGAATGGGAGAATGTTCATAGGAGCAGGGGGAGGAGAAATGGGAGAGGGAGGAAAGGGGATAACATTTGAAAGGTAAATACATAAAATATCCAATAAAAATGTTAAAAATCAAAAAAAAATATAGGCTTTGAAAGAAATAATGTTACATGGAAAGGAACGTCAGCATTTAGGATCAGATATAGGGAGAGGCAGGAGAGATGGCGAGGTGGCCATGAGAATGACTGGAAATCTGCAACTGTGTAAATCAATTTTCCTAAGACACTACTTCCATCGTTAACTGTTTATGTCCTAATATGGTCTCTTATATTTATTACACACACTATACATATTTGTTGAATTAATGAACTTTGATCAGCATTGCCAACATGCTCACATTGTCATTGTTTTATTCCAAAAGCTGTGGTTGCACTCTGGTCTGCACCTACTTGGGCAAATCAGCCTGTCTGCCCCTCTCTTCCAACACTGCAGTCTGCAGGGCTCCCTGAAGATCTGCTGCAGCCAAAGCAATAATCAGTAAATCTCCCAGGAGTTTGGCTGCAGCTAGGACCACAGACACCTCAGGATGCAGGCTCCAACAGAGACACCCAGGTCAGCTAACAACAGAGATAACCAGATATCAAGAGGCAAGTATAAGATCAAAAGTAACAGAAGCAAATATAATTTGACACCTTGAGAACCCAGCTCTTCCACCATGGCAAGCCATGAATATCCCAATACACCTGAAAGGAATGACGCTGAAAGTAAAATCCCTTCTCCTGAAGGTAATAGAGACCTTTAAGGAGGATATAAACAATTCACTTAAAGAGATACAGGAGAGCACAGGTAAACAGGTAGAAGCCCTTAAAGAGGAAACAAATAAATCCCCCAAAGAAATATAGGAAAACAATCAAAAAGGTGAAGGAATTGAAAAAGCTTTCCAAGAACTAAAAATGGAAGAAGAAACAATAAAGAAATCACAAATAAGACAATCCTGGAAATGGAATATCTAGGAAAAAAGTCAGAAGCTACAGATGCAAGTATCACCAACAGAGTACAAGAGATAGAAGAGGCAATCTCAGGTGTAGAAGATACCATATCAATGCCACAGTCCAAAAAAAAAAAATACAAAGCATAAAAAAATTCCTAACCCAAAATAGGAAATACAGGACATAAGAAAATGTTCAAAACACTCCTGGGAATACACCCAAAAGACACTCCAACATATAATAGGGACACATGCTCCACTATGTTCATAGCAGCCTTATTTATAATAGCCAGAAGCTGGAAAGAACCCAGATGCCCTTCAACAGAGGAATGGATACAGAAAATGTGGTACATCTATACAATGGAGTACTACTTAGCTAATAAAAACAATGGCTCCATGAATTTTGCAGGCAAATGGATGGAACTAGAAAATATCATCTTGAGTGAGGTAGCCCAGTCCAAAAGGACATAAATTGTATGTATTCACCAAGTGGATATTAGTTCAAAAGCTCAGAACATCCACGATACAACTCACAAACCATATGAAGCTTAACAAGATGGAAGGTCAAAGTGTGGAAGCTTCAATCCCACTTAGGGGGCACAAAATAATCACTCGAGGCAGAGGGAGGGAGGATCCTGGGAGGGAAAGGGGAGGCGGGAAGAGGGGGAGGTTCAGGTATTAGAAGACAAGAGAGAAGTCCAGAGGGCCAGCATAATGAATAGAAATATGTAGCAGAGATGGGAATTTTGGGGGAACTACTAGAAAGTTCTAGACACCAAGGAAGAAAAAGACTCCTAGGATCTAATGGGAATGACAGCTGAAATACCCAACAGAGGGGAGATAGAAACCTAAGAGACTCACCAAGTAGAAGGCATGGCCCTTAGTTGAGGGAAGGGGCCTCTTACCCATCTAAAAATTTTTATTTCTGTCTAAAGGAAATGCAGAATTGTTTCTGTCTAAAGGAAATGCAGGAACAACAAATCTTGGGATCCATTCCATCCTTGCAGATACCAAATCCTGACACTATAGCTGATGCCAATAAGTGCTTGCATCAGGAGCCCAGTAGCGCTATCCTCTGAGAGACTCTGCCAGCACCTAAGACAGAGGCAGACATTTACAACCAACCATGGGACTGAGCCTGGGACTACAGTGGAAGATATAGGGAAGTCTGAAGGAGCTAGAGAGGATTGCAACTCCACAGAAAGGGCAGTATCAAGTAACCAGACCCTACATATCTAGCAGAGCACTGTTTATCCAGCATCAATGGGAGGGGAGGTGCTTGGTCCTGGGGGCTCGTTGAACCTGGAAATGGGGATGCCAGAGAGATGAGGCAGGAGTGGGTGAGTGGCTGGGTGGGTGGCAGAGTACCCTCTTAGAGGCAAAGAGGAGGTAGAATGTGATGGGGGATTTGCAGAGGGGAGACAGGGAAAGGGGACAACATTTGAAATGTAAATTAAAAAATAATAATAAGAACAAAAGCTGAATTTACATGAAGCTCAGTCACATCTCATTTTTTAACTGGTAGGAAATTCAATGCTTTGTTGACAATGTACACACACATCAATGACAAACTCCACACACACACACACACACACACACACACACACACACACACACACACACACACACACACACACACACACAGTGTAGGGTGAGGGCTGGAAAGGAGAGTAACAATCACTCTACTGATAAACTGTCTCTCTAGCACACCGTAACTCATAGTCTGTAGATGTCGTGTGGATTTATAGGTCATGAAAGTAGAAGGAAGACCCAGAGAAGTGAACAAGAGATCTTAGGTTGGGGAATGGTGAGGAAAAGAAAGCATTGGAATGCACCATGGGATAGGAACACAGAAGAAATGCTGTTTGGTAGGGAGACGACCAGCAGCAGGGAGACAAGGGAGATGGGGGAGAGGGATAGATGAGTAATACCAAATTCCATAGTGAATGCTACCTCTCATGAAGCTACTTTAAAAGGTACATACAAGTGAAAAACGTAGACAAGTTATAGTAGTAACCCAAACAACTTAAATGCCACAAACATGTGCGTGCGTTCTTGTATTTCCATTCTGTGTATAACTTTCAGAAGTACTGACCGTAGTTTGTCCTTAAACGTCTGGTAGAATTAAACACTTAATTTTATATGGCCCTGGATATTATTTTGAAAAAAATGTTTTTAAGTAAAATGAAAATCTCCTTTTTCTCTGAGGGCTGTTAAGTTGCTTATATCATCTTGATTTAATTGTGTTAGGTCATATTTATTTAGGAAAGACAAGTTTTAGGACTTAGTTCTCATTTCACGGTTGGTTCCAGGGGTCCAGAGATTGAATTCATTGGGTTTGTGCAGCAAGAACCCCCCCATGGTCAGTTATTTGATGACATTTTGATACCTACATGATACCTTAGATTTCATTGAGTCTGTTGTATTGTCTTTTGTTTTCTATTCTCCAGTTCTGTTACTTTGCGTCTTTCCTCTCTCTCTCTTAGCTTGGCTAACTGTTTGTCAACTTCATTTATCTGTGCAGGGGACCAATACCTGCTTCTTTCATCTCCATTCCATTCATTCCTGCTCAAATTTTAGTTATTTTTCATCAGCGTCTACTGCTGAAGATTGGAATCTGATTGTTCTTGCTTTCTGAGGCATCGATAAACCTCATTAGGTTATTTGAATTTGTTCATTTTTAAATTTTCCTCTTATTTATAATTAATAGAACTAGACAGAAAATCATCAAGTACAGAGAATATCTACAATGTTATCAACTGGCTACAGAATAGACTATCTAGTGACATTAAACTACACATTCATGTGAAGAACACCTGGAACATGTCCAAGGTAGGTTTTACATTAAATATTCATTATTAATATATATGCTGTTTAGCAATATAACAAACACCTTATACAGTAGATATACCTCAAGTGCACTGTTACACAGTAAAATACAGAGTAGATATTATAAGATTCACTTGGTATAAAGTATCCAGGAAAAAGGAAATTTCTATAGAAGCAAAGCAGGCCTCAGGGTGAGAGAATGGATGAGCTGAAAACTAATGTAGGAAATTCATAAATTGTATGTCTTTGTTGGCGAATTTTCTACAATATAAATTGTACTTAAATGTACTGAGATTTGTCTAGTACAATAATTTTTGCTTGGAAATTGTGTGAATCTTTTAATTTATTGTCTTACATTTTTGTTTTTCTAAGGTTTTTTTTATTTTTACCGTGAATTGTATGAATGGCAATGAGATGATTTTATTGCAGTGACAATTATAAATTAATCTGTTAATATTAAATATTTATTTAAATACATATTTTATATATGTGTTTAATATATATTTCTTAACTATTATTTATAATTGGTGGTCTGCTATCATGGAGGAACCTTGGCTCTGATTTGTTCTAGCTATCTGGGGCACTGATAAACATCATTAGGTTACTTAAATTTGTTCATCTTATCAAATTCTATAATTAAGATTATTGATTACATTTGGAGGTCAGTAGGTTTTCACTATAAGGATTTTAATTTTGGATAGAAAAGTTATTTACATTGATCAGAATTTGATGAGAAAGGTTGGAATACATGAGAATGATGGAATATAAGGAAGGTGATTCTAAGACACAATTTTATAGCACCAAGTGCCTGTATCAAAAAATTGGAGAGATATCAGATTACTAACTTAATGGCTCACCTAAAACCTCCCGCACAAAAAGAGAACTAACACCCAAAAGGAGTAGAAGGCAAGGAATCATCTAAATCAGGAAAAAACAACAAAACAAAACAATATAATGAATCAATAAAAGAAAGAATTGATTCTTTTAAAAATCAGTAAGACTGATAAACTCTTAGCCAAATGAACTAAAAGACAGAGAGGAGACCTGAATTAATAAAATTAGATAGAGATGAAAAGGATATAAGAACAGACACCGAGGAAATCTAGAAAATCTTAAAGACACACTTTAAAAATCTGCACTCAACCAAAAAAAATTAGAGATAATTTGTACACCACTGGAAAATCTAGAGAAAATGGATATATTTCTTGATATAGAAGACCTACCAAGGTTAAATCAAGATCAGATGAGCTTTTTTTTGAAGTTGAGGACCAAACCCAGGGCCTTGCGCTTGCTAGGCAATCGCTCTACCACTGAGCTAAATCCCTAACCCTCAGATAAGCAATTTAAATCGACTTATAAATACTAGTGAAATAGAATAGTTAAAAATCTCCCAATCAGAAAAAAAAATAGTCCAGGATTTTTCAAGACAGAATCCCACCAAACCTTCAATAAAAAATTACCATTCCACAAAATAAAAACAGAAGGAATCTTTTTCTAAGGCTACAAATAAAAAAAATTACAGACTAACTTTCCTTATTAAAATAGATACATGACAGACAGGAATCGTGACACTTGCAACAACATTGTGTACCCTGAGAGCAAAATGCTGGAGAAATCACAAAGATTACTGCAACAAGTATGCAGGGCACTGGGTGCTGTGTGTCAATGACAATTTTAAGTGTGTCTTTTCATTGGAATTGGCATCTTTGCTATTACATTACTGCCAACTTTGTGATCTTTCACACAGTAACATTTGCATCTCCATAAAACTGATGTATTTCAAGAAAGGTGTAGAGGAGACAGTGTGTGTGGGAATTCATCACATTCTCAGGATGTATACTTGGTCCTTTTTGTTCTCTTTCTTTTAGGTTTCAGATGGCTTTGATCTTCCATTGTTAAGTCAATACAAGACACTGTTGAGAGTTTCCCTGGAGTAAACCAGGTAGATGCCTCCTTCCCACAAAGTCCCAGAGGAAATCGGATATTTGCATTATTATAGATAAATCATTTTGCTCAACTTCATTACCAAGAAATAGGACATAATTGTAACTTCTAGTTACAAAAGTTCCCAAGTTTCAATTCTTCTGAGGTAACCCTCTAATATCAACTTCAGGTAAGTGTCCATTCCCAGTCACTATGCTTTATACATAACCTAATGCTATTTTGGCAAGACAGATATGGACAAAGAAAGTGAGTTAGAGTATGGTCATGCCATGTAGATGTAAATTATGATTTCAATTTCTTTTTTGACATTCTAGGGTCTGCTATAAATATTTATTCATATTTTCCACAATGTACAGAGAAACAGCTTCAGAAAAGGAAACCATTACATATATTATTCAGTTTACAATCAAAATTTAGCAGAAATGAATCAAGTTATGGAACTCAAAATGGATATCATGTTGTTTTTCTAATTTAAAGAAAGTCCCTGTTTTCAATAGTATTAAAACATTAGTGAACAAAATACAATGAAGTCACATTTGCACTCTAAAATTCTATCATCAAAGTGCCTTATAGTGCTTGAAGATATTTTGTAAGATTTGTGTAGAGGTTTACGTGTGTGTGTGTGTGTGTGTGTGTGTGTGTGTGTGTGTGTGTGTGTGTTTATATGAGACATTTCATTATTGAATCTGTTTGCTCCAATGAAAAGTAAAGTGGCAGGGAAAATCTAGTAAGATGAAGGAAGTTTCCAAATCTGCCTTCCCCCAATGCTAGAGGCACTCATAGACAGTTAGTGCCTGAGAGAGTTCCAACCTTGTAAGAATGCATCTGATTCTTCAGGTCTTGGTGCAGACTGAGACAATTTCTAAGCAAAGGAAATGAAGGCCCAGATTTGGAGACCCTGCAGGGTTTTGAGAGCAAAGTGTTTTAAATTATTTCTCCTCTGTGGTGAACCAACAAAATAAGGGGCTAGAGAGATGACTCAGTGGATAAAAGCATTTGCTGTTCTTCCAGAGGACCGATGTCTGGATCCCAGCACGCATTTGGGACAATGAACAACCATCTCCACCTATAGTTCCAGAGCTTCCAACACCCTCTGCTGGCTTCTATGAACAACTGTATCCATGCGGCAGGCACATGGGCACATGCAGAAACACAATCTAAATTAAAAAAATAAACAACCATGAAAATGTGTGTGTGTGTGTGTGTGTGTGTGAGAGAGAGAGAGAGAGAGAGACAGACAGACAGACAGAGAGAGAGACAGAGAGACAGACAGACAGACAGAGAGAGAGAGACAGAGAGACTCAGTCAGTTTTACTGTGCACTGTGCAGCAAAGAACAAAAACAGAAGTTCCCCTGGGAGTCACAGAAGTAGTTTTAGTCTCAGTTTTTTTAAGGCTATCACATACTTATTACTAAATTTCATCAAAAACTTTCTGAAACTACAAACTACACATTCATTAGTAAAGCAGATGACTGTAACGGTGCTGTAAGACTCCAGAGAAGTCATGTGGCAATTCTCAAGTTCCTCTTCACCACTTTAGATGATGCAAAACCTTTGTAAACTAAACAGTACAACATTTTAATTGCTTAAATATTTCAAAGAAATATAAAACCGAAAAGCTATGTAGGCTTTTTAAAATGAAGAAATGTAAACACACACTAGGAAGAAATAATAGGTGTACAGAAAAGACATTGATATATTTTTTAGGAGATAAAATAATGTCAAAATTGATGTTGTTTAAAAATATGTATTTGTGAAATAAAATAATATTTTACAGAATGCTTTGGGAAAATTTTAACATTTCAAAAATCACAACTTAAACAAAGAGTTGAAACTTTGCTGTGCTGGAGTGTTTATGGATGGGGCTAGTTGACAGTTCAGCCTGTCAGATGTGACTTTCACAGTCTGCTGGCAGTTTGTAGGCAAGCCATCACACCTGTGACTCTGTGGTTGATTAATGAGTCTTTCAGCTCATTGCTACCATCTGAGAAGAGGCTGTGGCCTTTCTGAGCTTCACTGGTTTATTCCCCTTAAACTGCAGTCCTGCCATGGTATCTTTCAGAAGAAAATCACAGCTGGTTAAAGCTAATGAAAACCTCAATATGTCATTTTCCAGACAAGTCAAAAAGCATGTAAAACTAGACAAAAGATGTATTCAAGTAACATGAATGTGGTTTTGTCATAACTTGCCAATCTAAAGAGTAACATAAAAAAGCTCTCCTTAATGACATATTTCATAGTGTCAACTTTTAGAGTGATAATTCCAGAGTCTCTGTACTATAGGTGGACTTCTTCAATGCCATCTCTTTTGCTATATGCACTATTTCCAAAAGAAGGAGTGCTCTTATCCACCAGGAGAGACTCACTTAGCTCTAAATTTCTATAAATGATTAACACAACAGGAGACTCAGTCTTGTTTAAAACCCCTCCCCCTCCCTGGTTCATATGAAATGCAGGTGACATTCTTGGTGAATAGAGGCCAAGGCAGCTTCCTTCCTCCAAGTCTTGCTTTTTAGAACCTTAAAAGAGTTTCAATGTGAACACTTCTTTCCTTATTGTCATAAAAGGAAGTGTGAAGAAGAAAATGTGAGAGGAGACAGACAGGGAACTGAGAGGATAATCACAGAGAGAGCAAACACAGAGCCTGATCAGAAGAGAGCAGTGGGAAGTCCAGTCTGGGAAGATAAAGAAGACTGGAGCCTTTGTTCAAGGGTAAACACCACAGATTCATTTTGCAGAACCTTTGTAGCTTTAAAACACCAGCAATGTGCACGTGAAAGCTAAGATTTATTTTTAAGGTAACCACTCATTATATATTTTCTATACTCAAGACCAGTAGTTTCCTTTCACTATGGAGAGGGAAATCTATATTTACATACTGACAGAGATATGCACAATGCTATGTACTATCAACAACTGAGTGACAGCTAGCTTAAGGTTTCCACTCTAACAATTTCCATTTTCTGAGCACAAACTTTTGTGTCATGGTAATGCTGTAGGTGAACAGTCCCAGAGCTGGAAAAGAAGCTGTAAGATATACTCTTGCAATCGCTCGGTGCTCTACTGTCATCTTCCTATGGCCTGAAATTGAATACAGGCGAAGTACTGTTTGCAGACATGTACCTCCACTCTCCAAGCAAACATTCTCTTCTGCTTTATCATGTCAGAATATAATAAAAATTCTTTATAATCAACAGTCATTACTTTTTCCCCAGTTTCTTACTTGAAGTCTGAACTAAGAATTATGAAAAACAAATATAATTATTCATAAATACCAGTCTGAGAGTAGATACTGGGCTGCTAAAAATATTGGCTTATTGGGGAACTTAACTTGACAACATCAACAAGGGTTCTGTAAGTACTCACAACTCTTCCCAAATTATCCTAAGGCGCCATTGGCTACCCACTCTTGGTCTATATAATGGTCTTCATGTTTATTTTGATGACCTCAAAGAATAAAACAATAACTCCTGCTATCAAAAAGTGATACTTCAAGATGGACAATAAAGTCCTGAGTTTCTAAATTTAGATCTATTACTGTGGTTTATGGTTTAGGGCCCAAGTCCCCTGGGGCTTGAGCTATCTCACAGCTCCAGTTTCAGGAAGTTCATTAAGAGAAATGTTTTCTCATAACATGAGAAGATTTAAGATATCTTTCCATTTAAAAACTACGTTTTAAAAGAACTTCCAAGAGCACAGACTGCTGTTACACAATAGTTAGAGTGATTCCTTGATTGCATTCATTGAATATACAATCTTTTCTGGTGGCCACCCAAACAAATGTACAAAGCCACTATCTTCTACTCCTGTCTGTGGCAGACATTGCTAATTAATCACAGCATTTGAGAAATATCGCTATCCTGGAATTCACTACTCCAAATTCTTTCCTGTTTGGGAATGGAGGGTGTAAAGGTTCTCTCTAAAGAGATGCAAAATAATACTGAGAAACTGATGAAATGTTACTCTCTGTTACCAGAACAAGGACATCATGATTCACAGCATATCACTATGGTCTTGATAGATAGCAAAGCACCACAAAGGGATGTAAACTAAACCTTGTTTTTCTATTATAAGGAGAAGGTACCAGACATGCTTTAAGTGGTATTTTTCTTTCTTTCTTTTTATTTTTCAAAGTAGGTTAGTAAACTTGAACTCTGGTTTTGACTTTACAAGTACAGTACTTGCTTATGGTGCATGAGTATACCAGATTTTTACAGCAGAAGTTTGGTTCATAGACTTGCATAGAAATCCTCCCCACACCCCGATTCATATATTGTTAAGAGGTTGGCTCATTTTCCAACAATGAGGCAAACAGAAAACAAAACACTTGCATATACACTTGGAATGACTTGCTACAGCCAGAATCTAAAGTGCCCCAAAGGCCTACAAGGCTTGCATTATAAATATCCAGCAAAGAGGGCTATTAAGAGGTGATGGGGTGGTTACAAGGAAGATATGAGGTCATTGGAATGTTCCTTCACAGAGAATTGTGAAACCTACTGTGAGCTGAAAGAAGCCTTTTCTCATTTTAAGTTGATTATCTCACATACTTAGCTATAATAACAAAAGATTGGGTAACGCATAAACCAAATGGTTTCTAGATGAAATATTTTTGCATAAAAGTTAAAAAGAGAAAAAAAAGTGAATCATTTAAATATACCCCAACCTTCTAAAACTTTTAAGTTCTTTATACTTTAAAATAATTGTTTGAATGTCATCATGATCCAATGCTTTTTGAGGGCAGGACTCCCATCTCCTGCAGTCCTAGATAACATCTCTCATGGTAAATCCTGCACCAAAGCACACATTAGTTACACCATCTGCTGCCTCTGGGGAGAGAAGCTGCACATTTCCAAGTATGGCAACTCTCCACCACAGCATAATGAAGAAAATGAAAAACATATCAGCAAACTGAACACTTTGGGAAAATTGCATTTTCAAATTGTGTGCTGTTTTCCTTTTAAAGAAGTAAAATTATTAAATAAAATGTGCGAGAGAAAGCAAATATTCTTCCTTGTAGCAAAATTATGGATGCTTTTACTTTGTAAAATAACATTATTTCCAATAAGTGCATTGAAATCACATATCTAATAAGCATTTCAGAGTTTTTATGAAGGAGCATCTATATGTACATACATTTGCTGAAACACAACTTTGGCTTTAAAATCTTCATTAGGTTTAGCTAAAAGTTAAAATGGAACAATTAATCAGCAAACAATTTTACCTCATTTCATCCTCAGAGACCTATCTTAGGTCACCTGAGAAGAATCAGTGTGGAGCAGAAACCTGAACATGCTGACTGATGTGGACACAGCTCTGCTCTCTTGGGCATTCCCACTTATGCACTAAATAGCAGACTATGCCACTCCAGAATAGACAGCAAGAACTGAGTGACAACGTAGAAGACAAATCGGGTATACCTTCCCTCCTTCCCCAAGGCCACTATTAAACTAGTACATCTTGAAACAAGAGTCATCAATCACATGCCAAAAGTGTCCTTAAGAAGGTGCATCTCACTGAAGCTGTGCAAAACAAGGCAGATTGGATTTTAGTTCCAGACTCCAAGGCCACTTGATCTATGCAGTGCATAGGCCCTGCAATTGCGTTACTCATGTCCAACAAGCTATGGGCTCATATTAAGTCAAGGATTTGAAAGAAGGAATCCCACTCTTTGGATATTCTTTGGTAAAAGGTCTGAAAGCACTATGCCCCACTCCTTTACCATATCCTCCTCCCTTCCACATCCTCCTCCCTTGACTAAGTATGGAACTCTGTCCCAAGCAGCCAGTTCATTCACTTGTCTCTTTGCTGTGAATAGAACTAATTTAGCAGTCAAAATGTAGCAAAAAAAAAAATCCTGCTTTCCTAAAATGGCATTTATGTCATGTCTACCTGTATCACACAGCTTCCTGTCACTACCACCTGAGAGAGGCAACTTAATAACATAAATGGATTGTTAACTCTCTTGCCTTTAGAGATTTTAGTTTATCCCCAGTTGGCTTTCTTGGTTTGGTGCCTCTGGTGAAACATGATGTTGTGTAAGGGAATATATAGTGTAGAAAAGCTTCTTACCTTATGGCAATATGAAAACAACAGAAGGAGCAGGGACTGGGCTCTACAGGTACCCTTATAGAGCATTCCCCCAGTGACCCAATTCCTTCCACCAGGCCCTATTTCCTAAAGGTTCCACCACTTCCCAATGCAGCTCTCCAGGCTGGAGAGCAGGCCTCCAACACATGAGCCTTTCACGGACATTTTAGGTACAAACCATATAGCACCAGCATTTGATGCCTTGATGGCACTTGTGCTGAGCTCTGACTGTAAGGGACCCTGCTTTGCCTGTGTTATTCTTTCCCCATCTCTGACACAGCACACCTGATAGAGACAATATAAAGGAGAAAGGACTCATTGTGTATTCTGTTCTTATTATCATGGCACGGGATGCATGGCAGAGTTCATGAAAGCAGAAGCATGTGGCTAACACCTCCCATCCTGACAGAAAGCATAGAAATTTCAGGTGACTACCAAAAGCAGGTATTCCCTTCAAGCTTGACCCTTAGGGGTCTCCATCTGCCTACTACATCCCATGTCCCAGAGCCTTCTAAAATACTACAATTTCCTGATGTGAACCTACAAACATTTATAGTCAGTTATAAGGTGGCCTGGTACAGCTTCATTGACATTTTCTGGCTTCCTTCCCATTGTTTGAATCATCCCTCTACTGTAGTCTTCTACTGTAGTTCTATGGAAACCTGCTGAACCCTTATGATAGTTATAATTATTGCTTTGGTTTTAAAAGACATTCACCTATGTTTGACTCTGAACTTTGTGAGACTGGGAGCTGTTGATTTTTCTGTTTATTGCTGTGCCCAGTGACTACTGGGGGAATACACAAACAAGCAGCTGCACATCTCCTCTCCCAGTGTCTTTCCTGCTGCACTGAAGAGTAGGACAGAAGGTTCGATCTCTTTTTGTGGATTATATAGTACTCTTCTGATGCGTGCCAGAAAATATTTTTTCCTAATAGTAAAATACCGAGGATCAAGACTTCTTTATTCAAACTTATTGTTGTAGGGAATCCTAAGTGTCCATAAAGCCTTTACAGTTTGACATGTTGACTCGGACAAGTAGCTCTTCATCTCTGGCTTTGGACTGAAGCTGATACATACAACAAAGGCATAATTCTGAGAAGAAAGACTCCTCGATGGATGGTTGGTAAACAGCAGAGCCTTATCCCAGTTACTGCTGCCCTTACACATCTGGCCAGAGTGCCGGACCTTAGGATTCTGTTACTAGGTTTAATTCATTAGCCCTGAATAGTCATTTTACAAGAAGTGATGTGCAAGCTTCCCAGTCAATAGCAGAAAACTAAAAGCTCTCTTGCTAGCTTTAGAAAGGCTTTGTTACATAGAAAAAAAATGAATATTATATGTTCTTATCTATTTTTCTAAATCTTAACAGTTGTCCTTTTTCTCACTTAAAACATGATCCAGCATAAAGTTTTGCATGAAAATAAAAATATGAAAAGCATTTGTTGCATCAGGTAAGATCACAAGGTATGTTCTGAAACAAAAGGAAGCCATCCCAATACAACACATTTCGGCTGGAACCTGAACCTGAACTGAATAGCTTCATTCTCTTGAAGAAAAGCTTTATAGTGCAAGTCACAGCAGGAGGCACCTGAGATCCCCTCCTAGCAGGGTAACAGGTGTCAAAAGTATTAGTGGATGTCACATGCTGAAAATTAACACGATCACTTCATTCATAGATGCCCTGGGATTTTGGAAAATGTGGTGGAGGTGGGGGATGAGAGCTCTGGGGACAGGAGAAAGATTTAATGATGATCCTGAGTTGATCTTGGATGAGCAGAATTGAGAGACTGAGAGAGGCTAGTTGAGGGAAGCAGAGGGATGGGCCAAGTTTTTTCTTTTCTTTTCCTTTTTTCTTTTCTTTTCATCTACCCAGAGTTCTCAATTGTACACGTTAGGAAGTGCTCAAATCCTTCATTCTGTTATCTGTACGTGTCCCCTCATCAGTAACCTCCACTGTCTCTCAGCTGGTCAGTATACCAGTCTTGTAACTGAGGAAGAAGGAGCACACTGCCATGGTTATAACATATTGTGTGAGGATGACGAAGAAAAAGACAAAATTTAGCTTCTGCTTTTAGAAGAGCATAGAGAAGAGGGGAAATGAGTTGATAATATAAATTAAATTCCATGTGTTTCACTACAAGGAGCCAATATTATAAATTTAAGTTGACAACTTTGTAAAAACAGAAATGTAGAGTATCTTTTACATGGCTTATAAGCCCAGATTAATAAAGCCAAAAATGTTTCCTGCAATTACAAGTAGAAAGGAATTAATGTGATTGAAGAGCCAGGGAGAGGTATTTTATAGTCCATATTTGATTCACTTTTACCGTTTGAAATAAAATATGTATATATTTTTATATTTTAAAACAAAATAAATTTCAACATTGACATAAATTTTCAGGGTACTAAATTACCTTGATTTTGAAAGACTTTCTCAAAGACTTCACAGTATGGAATAAAGAGAACAGATTTAAAATGGATCCCTGGGTACATTAGGGTAGAAATGGCACTTACAGAAAAGGAGATAATACAGTTCTTCTCAGCATGGTACTCATAGTGTATACTTGAAAGTATTATAGTATACTTAGAAAATCAGCAAAATATTATTTTAAAGGAGATGAAGAGCATTGTTAATAGTTGTTCATATTTGCTATAATATTCAATTATATTTACTAGACATAATTTATGTCAAAAATTATATCATAGGGAAATATCTTCAAAGGTATCACATCCTCATTTTATGTTGATAGCAACGTAAAGTGTGATTGATGATTAATATGCCTTCAAGCAGTCTGTGAAATTTTCATACTCACTCAGACTAAATCAATGGGCCTATGGCAACTACTGATGGAAGCTGTGTTAAAACTTTCTACAGGAGAACATAGCAGAGGCTTTGGAGTCAGAAGAGTATTTGATGGGGGAAATACTTAAGGAGTAGTCATTGAAAAGAGAATGTGTTCCATGCAAGCAAGTTTTTAAATAGCTTTTGATCCATTGCAAGAATCCAAAAGTGCCAGCATGTGAATGCATAATTGGGTAGGTGAAAATGTATTACAAAGTGAATTTTGGTTCAATCTGACAAGCAAAAATGCTCCCAAAACTGCTTTTGAGAAAATTATTATACCTTCCTTTCATCAAAAATGTTGCCAATTCGGCATTTCTGTCAGTAGCATTTAACCTATTTATTTAGGTTGTCTATTTTCTCACTCAAGTAATGGAGACTTTGTTTAAATTGCATCCTTGTTAACTTACAGAACTTACATTTATTTACTCTTGGCATATATAAGAACCTGTTTTGCATATCTACTGTGTCCCTCTACCTCAAAGTCCTTAATGTCCTTAAATAGTCTTATGTGCCTATCACTGTATAGCTAAGACACTGGTGATCCCCTTAAATCATTGGTAAGCTGAGGCCAGCTCAGCCCATGTCCATTCCCTTTCAATGTTTCAGCATACAGGGCTCTCTTTCTCGAAAGGATTATAGATAATAAAAACAAAAGTGAACTTTTAGTGGGAATTTGAACATTCTCATTAAGTAACTTGAATCTTATTACACCAGTTATCAAGTCTGTTGATAAGACTATTATAAGACTCATCTCGTAAAAGTACAGTACTGTGTTGCTTTATGACAGGGGAACATTTTGAGAAGGGTGTAATTAGGCTGTTTTGTAGTTGTGCTAAGATCACAGAGTACACCTAAGCAGGCTTCAGTGTTGGTGGTATAGTCGTATCTCATAAGAATGATTGTTGAGGGGAGGGCAGTAATGGGGGGAGGATGGGGAGGGGAACACCAATGTAAAAGGGAAGGGGGATGTTGGCCCGGAAACCGGGAAAGGGAATAACAATCGAAATGTAAATAAGAAATACTTAAGTTAATAAAGATTAAAAAAAAAAAAAAGAATCCACCATATATGTGGCCCTGGGACTAGAAATGTTATTCAGACCATCGGTTTTTAAGTATATTCCCTAGAAAATTGTTAGTTTATTTTAAAAAAAGCCTTGACCACAGTAGATGTTTGAGAATATGTGTTAACTAAAGCAGAGCTCTATAGAACCATTAGAAAAAAGCAGTTATAAAAATGAATTTGAATTAGAATCTTATCCAATTATTTAGACTTCTGTGCCTCTGAGCCTTAATTTTATTACTAATGAAATGATAGTAACATTCATCTATAAGTTTACTGTAGGATTATAGTTAAACACACATTTGTAAATAAGTTCAAAATTTTCAAGCCATAGTCACTCCATTGTCTTCATTATCATAAGTACTGGTGCAAAAAGTATGCAGCTTAAAAGAAAAAACAGAAAAGAGGAGAGGAGAGGAGATGAGAAGAGAGGAGGGGAGAAGAGGGGAGAGGAGGGGAGCAAAACTGACCAGCTGTAGGAAATACTACATCAATCACCAGACAGAGGTAAGGATTGTTCCATTTGAATACCAGTTGCCATTTAATTCTATAGCTTTGTCATGTTATTTAATGTTTTGCAATATCCTTTATACCTGTCTTTCATTACATGTTATAGAAAAGATCAAAGAATAATTTTGTGAGAATGTTTTATATACCACAAAGAACAGATATACATATTTCTCATGAGAAAACAGTGTACTCATGGGTTTGTTTGTTTAGTGTACCTTCAGCTCCAGAGTTTATTCATCGTAAGTATATATATGTGACAATCTCTCTGTAAACACCATGCTGCTATAGGAATTCTGCATGGGAGCATAGTTTTCTGCCTAAAAAGATACAACAAGGTGGGAATAACTGAGACTGAAGGCCTTCGGTGGAGGTGAAGAAAATTGGTCCTCTGTGGAGTGGAAACATAACACAAAGACGGAAACAAACAGCTGCAGCAGCAGCAGCAGCAGCAGCAGCAGCAGCAGCAGGAACAGCATCAAGTAGCCAAACACCAAATCTGAAAACCATGGTATAGGCAATGCATGTAGGAACGGGGAGGTGTACTCATAGGATCTGCTTCTCCTCTTTCCTTACACACACTTCTCTATAACCATGCAGCCTGCTGCTGAACCAGAAATTTACTACTTTAAGCCACTATAAACATCATATTAGTGGCAGCAATGTCTACTAATGGCCATTTGGGAGTGCAGGCTGTGAAATTTGAGGCCAGAGATGATAATTCCTATTCTCTACCCATGACAGTGTATACACTATCATTTGATATAGGGTAAATTCTCTTAATAATTATTATTAAAGGCAAGCAGCTCCACAGATCAACAGCTTTTTTTCAACATGTTTTCTTTTTGTTGTTATTTACATTTTTCTTTTATTGAATATTTTATTATTTAAATTTCAAATGTTATCCCCTTTCTGGGTTTCTCCTTCAGAAATCTGCTGTCTCACCCTGCTTCTATGAGGGTGTCCCCCACCACAACCCATTCCCTACCACCTCCCCGCCCTGACATTCCCCTACATTGGGGCACTGAGACTTGACAAAATCAAGGCCCCTCCTCCCATTGATGCACATATGCCACTGGAACCATCCCTGTGTACTCTTGCAATGTGGTTTAGTCCTGGGAACTCTGGGAGGTCTGCTAGGTTAAAATTGCTGTTCTTCACGGAAGGGGCGGCGCAGATCTTCCTGGCTGCTGAGGCCGTGGAGAGCTCATAGGCAACACCCCTCGAGCAAACCTGAGCCTGGGGACCACAGGTAAGACAAACTTTTCTGCTACAAACGACTTGCCTGGTGATCTCGGGTCACACAGAGGCAGAGCTCCTCTGGGGCCGGACACTTCCGGTGTTTGGCCAGACTCCCGGACCAGCGGAGGATCCCTGCCTTCAGCAGCTCTCTGCTCCCAGGCCCCCCGAAGGGGAGTTCTGGCCGCCTGGTCAGGCGGGCACTCCTGAGGCAGCAGAGCGGGAGGAGACCCCTGCGCCGCCCATCTCTGCCCACATCCCTGGCCCAGGAGGATACTGTGCTCGGCCTCTGGGTACCCGTGAGAGGAGGGCCCAGGAGCAGCAGATCCACTGCGTCTGAGACACCGCACCTGAAGGGACCGACCCGGATAAACAGTTCTCTGCACCCCAAATCCGTGGGAGGGAGAGCTAAACCTTCAGAGAGGCGGACACGCCTGGGAAACCAGAAGAGACTGCACGCTGCACACAGTACTGACCCCAGAGGAAAACAAAAGCTATCTGGAACCCTGGTGCACGGAACCTCCCTGAAGGGGCGGCGCAGATCTTCCTGGCTGCTGAGGCCGTGGAGAGCTCATAGGCAACACCCCACTAACAAACTTGAGCCTGGGGACCACAGGTAAGACAAACTTTTCTGCTACAAACGACTTGCCTGGTGAACTCAAGACACAGGCTCACAGGAACAGCTGAAGACCTGTAGAGAAGAAAAACTACGCGCCCGAAAGCAGAACACTCTGTCCCCATAACTGGCTGAAAGAAAACAGGAAAACAGGTCTACAGCACTCCTGAAACACAGGCTTATAAGACAGTCTAGCCACTGTCAGAAATAGCAGAACAAAGTAACACTAGAGATAATCTGATGGCGAGAGGCAAGCGCAGGAACCCAAGCAACAGAAACCAAGACTACATGGCATCATCGGAGCCCAATTCTCCCACCAAAGCAAACACGGAATATCCAAACACACCAGAAAAGCAAGATCTAGTTTCAAAATCATATTTGATCATGATGTTGGAGGACTTCAAGAAAGACATGAAGAACTCCCTTAGAAAACACAGGAAAACATAAATAAACAAGTAGAAGCCTACAGAGAGGAATCATAAAAATTCTAAAAAATTCAGGAAAATATAAATAAACAAGTAGAAGCCCATAGAGAGGAGTCACAAAAATCCCTAAAAGAATTCCAGGAAAACATAAATAAACAAGTAGAAGCCCATAGAGAGGAGTCACAAAAATCCCTGAAAGAATTCCAGGAAAACACAATCAAACAGTTGAAGGAATTAAAAATGGAAATGGAAGCAATCAAGAAAGAACACATGGAAACAACCCTGGATATAGAAAACCAAAAGAAGAGACAAGGAGCTGTAGATACAAGCTTCACCAACAGAATACAAAGAGATGGAAGAGAGAATCTCAGGAGCAGAAGATTCCATAGAAATCATTGACTCAACTGTCAAAGATAATGTAAAAGCGAAAAAAAAGCTACTGGTCCAAAACATACAGGAAATCCAGGACTCAATGAGAAGATCAAACCTAAGGATAATAGGTATAGAAGAGTGAAGACTCCCAGCTCAAAGGACCAGTAAATATCTTCAACAAAATCATAGAAGAAAACTTCCTAACCTAAAAAAAGAGAATACCCATAGGCATACAAAAGCCTACAGAACTCCAAATAGATTGGACCAGAAAAAAACACCTCCGTCACATAATAGTCAAAACACCAAACGCACAAAATAAAGAAAAAGAATATTAAAAGCAGTAAGGGAAAAAGGTCAAGTAACATATAAAGGCAGACCTATCAGAATCACACCAGACTTTTAAGCAGAAACTATGAAGGCCAGAAGATCCTGGACTGATGTCATACAGACCCTAAAGAGAACACAAATGCCAGCCCAGGTTACTGTATCCTGCAAAACTCTCAATCAACATAGATGGAGAAACCAAGATATTCCATGACAAAACCAAATTTACACAATATCTTTCTACAAATCCAGCACTACAAAGGATAATAAATGGTAAAGCCCAACATAAGGAGGCAAGCTATACCCTAGGAGAAGCAAGAAACTAATCGTCTTGGCAACAAAACAAAGAGAAGAAAAGCACACAAACATAACCTCACATCCAAATATGAATACAACCGGAAGCAATAATCACTATTCCTTAATATCTCTCAACATCAATGGCCTCAACTCCCCAATAAAAAGACATAGATTAACAAACTGGATACGCAACGAGGACCCTGCATTCTGCTGCCTACAGGAAACACACCTCAGAGACAAAGACAGACACTACCTCAGAGTGAAAGGCTGGAAAACGACTTTCCAAGCAAATGGTCAGAAGAAGCAAGCTGGAGTAGCCATTCTAATATCAGATAAAATCAATTTTCAACTAAAAGTCATCAAAAAAGATAAGGAAGGACACTTCATATTCATCAAAGGAAAAATCCACCAAGATGAACTCTCAATCCTAAATATCTATACCCCAAATACAAGGGCACCTACATACATAAAAGAAACCTTACTAAAGCTCAAAACACACATTGCACCTCACACAATAATAGTAGGAGATTTCAACACCCCACTCTCATCAATGGACAGATCATGGAAACAGAAATTAAACAGAGGCGTGAACAGACTAAGAGAAGTCATGAGCCAAATGGACTTAACAGATATTTATAGAGCGTTCTACCCTAAAAGCAAAAGGATATACGTTCTTCTCAGCTCCTCATGGTACTTTCTCCAAAATTGACCATATAATTGGTCAAAACACGGGCCTCAACAGGTACAGAAAGATAGAAATAATCCCATGCGTGCTATCGGACCACCACGGCCTAAAACTGGTCTTCAATAACAATAAGGGAAGAATGCCCACATATACGTGGAAATTGAACAATGCTCTACTCAATGATAACCTGGTCAAGGAAGAAATAAAGAAAGAAATTAAAGACTTTTTAGAATTTAATGAAAATGAAGATACAACATACCCAAACTTATGGGACACAATGAAAGCTAGCTAAGAGGAAAACTCATAGCGCTGAGTGCCTGCAGAAGGAAACAGGAAAAGCATATGTCAGCAGCTTGACAGCACACCTAAAAGCTCTAGAACAAAAAAAAGCAAATACACCCAGGAGGAGTAGAAGGCAGGAAATAATCAAACTCAGAGACGAAATCAACCAAGTAGAAACAAAAAGGACCATAGAAAGAATCAACAGAACCAAAAGTTGGTTCTTTGAGAAAATCAACAAGATAGATAAACCCTTGGCCAGACTAACGAGAGGACACAGAGAGTGTGTCCAAATTAACAAAATCAGAAATGAAAAGGGAGACATAACTACAGATTCAGAGGAAATTCAAAAAATCATCAGATCTTACTATAAAAGCCTATATTCAACAAAACTTGACAATCTGCAGGAAATGGACAATTTCCTAGACAGATACCAGGTACCGAAGTTAAATCAGGAACAGATAAACCAGTTAAACAACCCCATAACTCCTAAGGAAATAGAAGAAGTCATTAAAGGTCTCCCAACCAAAAAGAGCCCAGGTCCAGGCGGGTTTAGTGCAGAATTCTATCAGACCTTCATAGAAGACCTCATACCAATATTATCCAAACTATTCCACAAAATTGAAACAGATGGAGCACTACGAATTCCTTCTATGAAGCCACAATTACTCTTATACCTAAACCACACAAAGACCCAACAAAGAAAGAGAACTTCAGACCAATTTCCCTTATGAATATCGATAAAAATACTCAATAAAATTCTGGCAAACCGAATCCAAGAGCACATCAAAACAATCATCCACCATGATCAAGTAGGCTTCATCCCAGGCATGCAGGGATGGTTCAATATCTGAGGAAAACCATCAACGTGATCCATTATATAAACAAACTGAAAGAACAAAACCACATGATCATTTCATTAGATGCTGAGAAAGCATTTGACAAAATTCAACACCCCTTCATGATAAAAGTCCTGGAAAGAATAGGAATTCAAGGCCCATACCTAAACATAGTAAAAGCCATATACAGCAAACCAGTTGCTAACATTAAACTAAATGGAGAGAAACTTGAAGCAATCCCACTAAAATCAGGGACTAGACAAGGCTGCCCACTCTCCCTACTTATTCAATATAGTTCTTGAAGTTCTAGCCAGAGCAATCAGACAACAAAAAGGAGGTCAAGGGATACAGATCGGAAAAGAAGAAGTCAAAATATCACTATTTGCAGATGATATGATAGTATATTTAAGTGATCCCAAAAGTTCCACCAGAGAACTACTAAAGCTGATAAACAACTTCAGCAAAGTGGCTGGGTATAAAATTAACTCAAATAAATCAGTAGCCTTCCTCTACACAAAAGAGAAACAGGCCGAGAAAGAAATTAGGGAAATGACACCCTTCATAATAGATCCAAATAATATAAAGTACCTCGGGGTGACTTTAACCAAGCAAGGGAAAGATCTGTACAATAAGAACTTCAAGACTCTGAAGAAAGAAATGGAAGAAGATCTCAGAAGATGGAAAGATCTCCCATGCTCATGGATTGGCAGGATTAATATAGTAAAAATGGCCATTCTACCAAAAGCGATCTACAGATTCAATGCAATCCCCATCAAAATACCAATCCAATTCTTCAAAGAGTTAGACAGAACAATTTGCAAATTCATCTGGAAGAACAAAAAACCCAGGATAGCTAAAACTATCCTCAACAATAAAAGGACTTCAGGGGGAATCACTATCCCAGATCTCAAGCAGTATTACAGCAATAGTGATAAAAACTGCATGGTATTGGTACAGAGACAGACAGATAGACCAATGGAACAGAATTGAAGACCCAGAAATGAACCCACACCTATGGGCACTTGATTTTTTTTTGACAAAGGAGCCAAAACCATCCAATGGAAAAAAAGATAGCATTTTCAGCAAATGGTGCTGGTTCAACTGGAGGTCAACATGTAGAAGAATGCAGATCGATCCATGCTTATCACCCCTGTACAAAGCTTAAGTCCAAGTGGATCAAGGACCTCCACATCAAACCAGATACACTCAAACTAATAGAAGAAAAACTAGGGAAGCATTTGGAACACATGGGCACTGGAAAAAATTTCCTGAACAAAACACCCATGGCTTATGCTCTAAGATCAAGAATCGACAAATGGGATCTCATAAAACTGCAAAGCTTCTGTAAGGCAAAGGACACTGTGGTTAGGACAAAACGGCAACCAACAGATTGGGAAAAGATCTTTACCAATCCTACAACAGATAGAGGGCTTATATCCAAAATATACAAAGAACTGAAGAAGTTAGACAGCAGGGAGGCAAATAACCCTATTAAAAAATGGGGTTCAGAGCTAAACAGAGAATTCACAGCTGAGGAATGCCGAATGGCTGAAAACACCTAAAAAAGAAATGTTCAACATCGTTA
The DNA here is from genome assembly GCF_011064425.1 of Rattus rattus. NCBI lineage: Eukaryota > Metazoa > Chordata > Mammalia > Rodentia > Muridae > Rattus > Rattus rattus. The sequence continues at coordinate 218,128,376 of NC_046156.1, forward strand.
GTCATAAGGAAATGCAAATCAAAACAACCCTGAGATTTCACCTCACACCAGTGAGAATGGCTAAGATCAAAAACTCAGGTGACAGCAAATGCTGGCGAGGATGTGGAAAGGGGAACACTCCTCCATTGTTGGTGGGGTTGCAGACTGCTACAACCATTCTGGAAATCTGTCTGGAGGTTCCTCAGAAAATTGGACATTGAACTGCCTGAGGATCCAGCTATACCTCTCCTGGGCATATACCCAAAAGATGCCCTAACATATAAAAAGACACGTGCTCCACTATGTTCGCCATAGCCTTATTTATAATAGCCAGAAGCTGGAAAGAACCCAGATGCCTTCAACAGAGGAATGGATACAGAAAATGTGGTACATCTACACAATGGAATATTACTCAGCTATCAAAAACAATGACTTTGTGAAATTAAGTGAGGCAAATGGTTGGAACTGAAACTATCATCCTGGTGAGCTACCCAATCACAGAAAGACATACATGGTATGTACTCATTGATAAGTGGCTATTAGCCCAAATGCTTGAATTACCCTAGATGCCTAGAACAAATGAAACTCAAGACGGATGATCAAAATGTGAATGCAGATCGCTCCTGAGAGACACAGCCAGAATACAGCAAATACAGAGGCGTATGCCAGCAGGAAACCACTGAACTGAGAACAGGACCCCTGTTGATGGAATCAGAGAAAGAACTGGAAGAGCTTGAAGGAGCTCGAGACCCCATATGTACAGCAATGCCAACCAAACAGAGTTTCCAGGGACTAAGCCACTACCCAAAGACTATACATGGACTGACCCTGGACTCTGACCTCGAGGTTATGATGAATATCCTAGTAAGAGCACCAGTGGAAGGGAAGCCCTGGGTCCTGCTAAGACTGAACCCCTAGTGAACTAGACTGTTGGGGAGGGCAGCAATGGGGGAGGGTGGGAGGGGAACACCCATAAGGAAGGGGGAGGGGGGGAGGGGGGATGTTTGCCTGGAAACCGGGAAAGGGAATAACACTCGAAATGTATATAAGAAATACTCAAGTTAATAAAAAAATAATAATAAAAAAAAAAAATTGCTGTTCTTCTAAAGGTTGCAAACTCCTTCAGCTCCTTCAGTCCTTTCTCTAACTCCTCCATTAGGGACCTCATTCTGAGTTCAATGGTTGGCTGCAAGCATCCTACTCTGCATTTGTCAGGCTCTGGCACAGCCTCTGAGGAGACAGCTAAGTCAGGCTCCTGTCAGCATGTACTTCTTGGCATACAAAATATTGTCTGGGTTTGTTGTCTGTATGTGGGATGGATCCGCAGAGATAATCCAGAGACAGTCTCTGAATGGCCTTTCCTTCAGTCTCTGCTCCATACTTTGTTTCCATATTTCCTGCTGTGAGTATTTTGTTCCCCCTTCAAAGAAGGACTGAAGCATCCACATTTTGGACTTCCTTATTCTTGAGATTCATGAAGTGTGTGAATTGTACCTTGGATATTCTGAGCTTGACATTTCACTTATCAGTGAGTGCATGAGATGTGTGTTCTTTTGTGCTTGGGCTGTCTCATTCAGGATGATATTTTCTAGTTACATCCATTTGCCTAAAAATGTCATGAAGTAATTGTTTTTAATAGCCAAGTAGTATTCCACTTTGTAAATGTACCACATTTTCTGTATCCATTCCTCTGTGGAAGAATATCTGGATTTTTTTCAGTTTCTGGCTATTATAAGGCTGCTATGAACATAGTGGAGTATGTGTCCTTGTTATATTTTGGAGCATCACTCGGGTATATATGCCCAGGAGTGGTATATAGCTGGGTCCACTATATAGTGGTATATAGTGGTATAGCTGGGTAGAATTATGTCCAATTGTCTGAGGAACTGCCAGATTTTCAGAGTGATTGTAACAGCTTGCAATTCCACCAAAAATGGAGGACTGTTCCTCCTTCTCCACATCCTTGCCAGCATCTATGTCAGCTGAATTTTTTAATTTAGCCATTCTGACTGGTGTGAGGTAGAATCGAAGGGTTGTTTTGATTTGCATTTCCCTGAAGACTAAGGATGCTGAAGATTTCTTTAAGTGCTTCTCGGCCGTTTGATAGTCCTCAGTTGAGAATTTTTTGTTCAGATCTGTAGCCCATTTTTTAATAGGGTTATTTGATTCTCTGGAGCCTAAGTTCTTGAATTCTTTGTAAAAATTGCATATTACCATATAGAAGGGGATGGGGAGGGGTTAGGGGGATGTTGGCCTGGAAACCGGGAAGGGGAATAACAATCGAAATGTAAATAAGAAATAATCAAGTTAATAAAGATAAAAAATTGCATATTAGCTCTCTGTGGGACGTAGGATTGGAAAAGATCTTTTCTTAATCTGTTAGTTGCTGATTTGTCCTACTGACAGTACCCTTTGCTTATAGAAGCTTTACAATTTTATGAGGTCCCATTTGTCAATTCTTGATCTTAGAGCATAACCCATTGGTATTCTGCTCAGGAAATTTTCTCCTGTGCTCATGTGTCCAAGGTTCTTCCCCAGTTTGTCTTCTATTAGGTTGAGTGTATCTGGTTTTATGTGGAGGTCCTTGATCCATTTGGACTTGAGCTTTGTACAAGGAGATAATAATGGATCGATTCACATTCTTGTATATGCTTACCTCCAGCTGAACCAGCATAATTTGTTGAAAATGCTGCCCACCCCCCATTGGATGAACCCCCAGTGAACGTGATTGTTGGGGGGGAGGGCGGTAATGGGTGGAGGATGGGGAGGGGAACACACATATAGAAGGGGAGGGAGAAGGGGTAGGGGGATGTTGGCCCAGAAACCGGGAAAGGGAATAACAATCGAAATGTAAACTCAGTGGGCTGGAGAGATGGCTCAGTGGTTAAGAGCTCCGACTGCTCTTCCAGAGGTCCTGAGTTCAATTCCCAGCAACCACATGGTGGCTCACAACCATCTGTAATGGGACCCGAAACCTTCTTCTGGTGTGTCTGAAGAGAGCTACAGTGTACTCACTCTACAGTGTACTCATATAGGTAAAATAAATAAAAAATCTTTAAAAAAAAAAAAAAAAAAAAAAAAAAAGAAATAAAATCAAGTTAATAAAAAAAAAAAAAAAGAAATAACAGACAGCACAGGTAAGGCAGAAGGCCTTAAAGAGAAAATATAAACATCCCTTAAAGAATTACAGGAAAACACAGCCAAACAGGTGAAGAAATTGAACACCTCCCCCAATCTAAAAATGGAAATAGAAACAATAAAGACATCACAAAGGGAGAAAATCCTGGAGATGAAAAACCTAGAAAAAAGAGCATGAGTCACAGATGCAAGCATCACCAACAGAATGCAAGGGACAAAAGAGAGAATCTCAAGAACAGAAGATACTATAGAAAACATTGACAGAACAGTCAAAGAAAATGCAAAACACAAAAAGATCTTAACTGAAACATCCAGGAAATCCAGGACACAGTGAGAAGGTCAAACGTAAGGAAAATAAGTTTAAAAGAGAATGAACATTCCCAAATTAAAGGGTCGGTAAATATCTTCAATAAAATTATAGAAGAAAACTTCCCTAACTTAAAGAAAACACTGCCCATAAATATACAAGAAACCTATACAACTTCAAATAGATTGGAGCAGAAAATAAATTCCTCCTGTCACATTATAGTCAAAACACCAAATGCACAAAACATAGAAAGAATATTAAAAGCAGTAAGGAAAAAAGCTCAAGTAATATATAAAGGCAGACTTATCAAAATTATACCAGACTTTTCTTTTTTTTTCCTCTAGTGAGTCTTAACTTTATTTGTAGTTAGAGACTATGAAAGCCAGAAGGTTCAGAGTAGATTTTATACAGACCCTAAGAGAACACAAGTGCCAGCTTGTCAACTATATCCAACAAAACTCTCAATTAACATAGATGGAGAAACCAAGATGTTCTATGAGAAAACCAAATTTACACAACATCTTTCCACAAATCCAGCCCTACAAATGATAAGAGCTGGAAAACTCCAACACAAGGAAGGAAACTACGCTCAGAAAACACAAGAAAGTAATCTTGCAACAAACCTAAAGAGAGCCAAACAAACATAATTCCACCTCTAACAACAAAAATAACAGGAGAAAACAACCACTATTCCTTAATATCTTTTAACATCAATGGACCCAGTTCCCCAATAAAAAGATATAGACTAACAGACTGGATATGTAAAGAGGACCAAGCATTTTGCCACATACAGGAAACACACCTTAGTGACAAAAACAGACACTATCTCAGAGTAAAAGGCTGGGAAAAAATTTTCCAAGCAAATGGTTCTAAGAAATAAGATGGAATAGCCATCCTAATATCGAATAAAATCAACTTTCAACCAAAAGTTATCAAAAAAAGACAAGGAAGGACAATTCATATTCATCAAAGGAAAAAATCCATGAAGATGAACTCTTAATCCTGAATATCTATGCTCAAAGTGCAATGGCAACCACACTCATAAAAGAAACCTTACTAAAGCTCAAAGCACACATTGCAGCTCACACAAAAATAGTGGGAGACTTCAACACACCACTCTCTTCATGCAAACAGAAACTGAACAGAGACACAGTAAAACTAACAGATGTTATGAACCAAATGGATTTAACTGATATCTATAGAACTTTTCATCTTAAAACAAAAAAATATACTTTCTTCTCAGCACCTCATGATAGATTCTCCAAAATTAACCATATAATCGGTCACAAAACAGGCCTCAACAGATACAAGAAGATTGAAATAATCCCATGCATCCTATCAGATCACCATGGACTAAGGCTGTCTTCAATAACAACAGTAACAACAGAAAGCCCACATACACATGGAAGTTGAACAACATTTTACTCAATGATAACTTGGACAAGGAAGCAATAAAGAAAAAATTAATTTAATGAAAATGAAGGCACAACATACCCAAACTTATGGGACACAATGAAAGCAGTGCTAAGAAGAAAACTCATAGCTCTGAGTGCCTATATAAAGAAACTGGAGAGAGAATGCATTTGCAGCTTGACAGCACACCTGAAAGAAGCAAAAACACCTAAGAGTGGACGGCAGGAAATAATAAAACTCAGGGCTGAAATCAACCAAAGAGAAGCAAAAAGAACTATACAAAGAATCAACGATATAGATAAACCCTTAGCCAGACTAACCAGAGGGCAGAGAGACAATATCTAAATTAACAAAATCAGAAATGAAAAGGGAGACATAATAACAGAAACCAAGGAAATTAAAAAAAAAATCATCAGATCCTACTACAAAAGACCATATTCAACAAAACTGGAAAACCTGGAGGAAATGGACTATTTTCTAGACAGATACCAGGTACCAAAGTTAAATCAGGATCAGATAAGCCATCTAAAAAGTCCCAGAACCCCGAAAGAAACAGAAGCAGTCATTAAAATTCTCTCAACATGTTTTCTAATCTCGCTTTCCTCTCAGAAGCATTGTTATTGTCCACCTGGAAAGGCCCCAAAGTGATAGCCAGAAATCTGCCACTACCACCCCTTCGGCTGTTCCTGCCATCATATTTAATTGTGTTTGCTCAACTTGAAGCCAAATTCATATGCAGTATATTTAGACAGTTAAGCTAGCACAGCACTGTACTATATTCACAGACATTTTTTCAACACAATTCTTGGGGAACTCCTCTGAGTAAATAAGGTAAAGAGAGAAGAAGCAACATGAATCTGTCCAACTGACATGGCGAACGGGAGCAAATGGCAAACTGGAGCCCTGTGATGGAGGAAGAAACAGAGCGTGCCTTCCCAGCATGCTCCAGAGATGCAACTGCCTGGATTCCATGCTCCTGTGAAGTGAGAGCGAATGAAGAGAGAAAGGAGCAGGTAGAAGAACCTTTATTATTTCAAAAGACCAGTGTACAATCCCAGCACTTACTCCTCCAGAGCATTAAAGGGGAATGTGTAGAACTCATCTATGTATTGGGCTTCTGAACCTCCAAGGAGTTTTTATTTTCTATGATGGAAAACTTGCTAAGTTGAGACACGTATGTCTTTTTTTTTTTTTTTTTTTTTTTTATTTTTTTTTTTTTTTTTTTTTTTTTTTTTTTTTATTAACTTGAATATTTCTTATGTACATTTCGAGTGTTATTCCCTTTCCCGGTTTCCGGGCAAACATCCCCTTCCCTCCCCCCCTTCCTTATGGGTGTTCCCCTCCCCACCCTCCCCCCATTGCTGCCCTCCCCCCGACAGTCTAGTTCACTGGGGGTTCATTCTTAGCAGGACCCAGGGCTTCCCCTTCCACTACATGGCCATTTCTATAGAATCACATTTACAGTGATCATCTTGTGCTCACCTGTCAGGAGCCAACATTTTCCTGTTTGTTCCTAGTCTTCATTTATTAATTATTAGTTGAGCCAGTGCTGCCTAGAGCCCACTATGTGTCCGGTATTGCTGTTAGTATTGAAACAAAGCAGCTGCAGTGCTAATCTCTTAGGACTTATGCTTTATTGTAGAGCATAATATCGAAATAATATAAATAAGGATTTAGATTTTAGAGTATAACAAGTTAAGAAAATACCACGAGAACAGAGTGTAGGGTGATACAAAGGGTCTTTTGAGGTGGGCAGTAAGGAAAGAATAGTCACTGTGAGAAGGCAGTATTTGCCCCAGATGGCATGGTAGTGCTCTTGTGGAGTGCTAAGGAACCTTACCATGGCAAATAACATATAGAGAGTATCCAAGTTACCTGAGGAAGGCAACCTGTGGAATATCATGGATTAGAGAGAGCCCCTTCCATGTGAGGCTACTGACAGGACATAGGGCACCTGCTAACAAGGACTAAGGTGGCCACTTTAAGCCTTATTCTGCCTTTGGCATCAGCACAGAACCAGCCTATGCAATAAAAGCCAAAATTATTCTAGATATAGATATAACTGGCACCAACATTTCTCTTGAATACTTTCAAGGTACCTCTTAAGTATTCAGTATGACCTCCTTATCTCATTAATGGCTATCTTGTCCTCTTGGTTCTTGATGGTTTTCTCCTTGGTTGTCTCCTAAACCCATGTGTCCCTGGTAGCTAGATTGTCTAGTCTGAACTATTGATTTTGGCCTGAAATTACCATAAACTTAGTGGTCTTGGAGCTTCATTTCACAACTGTTTATTTATTTATATATGTATATATTTATTTATTTTAGAAAGAATTAAACATAGGGCCTCATACATGGTAAGTGTAGTCCCTGTCACCCCAGTTTTCTTACCTGATAGAACTGTCACTGGACACCTTTCTGCAAATGTATCCCAACTTACACATATTTTAACACTCTAGGCATGTCAACTCCATGGAGTAGCTACGTAATTTCATTTTATGTCTACCAAAATACATAGGCAAAGATGGACTCCTGGGAGCCCAGGAGTCCTGCTTTCCCATGTTTGTCTGTTCTGGTCACAAAGGCATCTTAGAAAGGAATCATGTTGAGTGCTGTGTTTCTAAACATTGTTTATATTTGTATATTGAATTCAGTTTGTTTTATAGCATTATGTCTGTAGACAATATTTACAATCTTATTTATGCACATAGGCACAATCAGTACAATGTTACTACCAAGAAAAGGAGCAGAAAGGGAATTTGTCATTTGTGTAGTTGGTGATTTGGCAAAGACCAGAGCATATATAGCCAAGCGGCTCTGGAGTCTTCCTTTGGGCATTGCCTAGCACTAAGACTGCACTGAAAGCAAGCAGGATCACCATGTAGACAATGAACATAACCCTCAGTCCAAAAGTTCGTGGTTCTGCAGTCTATTTTTCAACAACATACTTTTCAGATAATCAACACTATCAAAAAACTCAAAACACTTTTTAAAAGTCACCATTTCAGATAGTCAAAAGAGATTGCTTAAGAGTTTTAGGGGAAAAAAATAACAGAAAGCAATTCCTTACTACCTCAATATCAGTCCAAACTCATAAATAAGATTCTTAAAATAGCTGAAGTAACTGCTGATCCTACTCTAGGAGCTTCTCGCCATCCTCGGGTGAATCAACTAGGCTCACTGTTGTTGCAGTGTCTCGTAGTTTTCAGTAGAATGCTTTTCACATTACTCTTTAAAAACCCAACGTTCTCACTAACATGAGATTCTAGCTGCTTTTCTTAAAGACTCCTGAGTCTTTTCCAAGGGAACTGTTCTGACCTGTTATTCCAGAGTAAATTTGCAGGGTTTTCTCTCTTACTCCCTCTTGCACATATCTCAGGGAAATAGACTTTAATATCTAGTGATGGAGTTGATATATTACTAAACAATATACTTATTAAATACAGATAATAATGTAAAATTTCTGTTAAGACAGAAATTCCTGAGACTCAGATATTATACAAAGTATATATACAAAGTAAATTTTGAAAGATGTACTGAACCTAGAATATCATTTAGTTGATTATAAGCAAAAATTCTTAACAGGAAAAATTAGGAAATTATAATGGTTAATCTGCACAAACTCACAACTCCAAAGAGCAGGGGGAAAAATTTATCTTTGTAAATGTTTTTATAAATAAAAATGTAATATTGTACACATACCATGTAATTTGGTTCAACAGGGGACCTGGTCTCCTTTCAACAACCCACTTCTCTCTCTCTTTTTAATTAATGAATTAATTAATTAATTTTATTGGTTATTTTACTTATTTACATTTCAAATGTTTTCCTCCTTCCTGGTTTCCCCTCTGCAAACCTCCTACCCCAGCCCTCCTCCCCCTGATTCTATGAGAAAGCTGCTCTACCCACCCAACCACCCACCCACCCACTCCTGCCTCACCTCCCTAGCATTGCCTTATGTTGGGGCATCCCAGTCTCCACAAGACCAAGGGCCTCCCCTGCCATTGATGCCAGACACATATGCAGCAGGAGCCATGGGTCCCTCCATGTGTATACTCTTTGACAAACCCACTTCTCATTTCCATATAACCTGGGGACAGGACCTGAGTACTTCCACAGAACACTAGAAGTGAATGGCATCAGGCTATGTGCTGGGGGAAAGGCTCTGTCCTTCAAAAGGAAGCAAGTAATTTCTGCAATTTTGTCCTAATAGGTGAGTGATCTTAATTTATAGGCAAAATATTAGAATACTGTTGTGATCATATATCTGTGGTATAACTTTTACTCATAATAAATATAATGGCGATTTTTTTTGTTGGTTTGGTTCTTTGTTTGTTTGTTTTTTTATGAACTCTCATTTGGAATCTACTTCAATCCCTCTTAGATATTCTCTTATACATTCTCAGATTTCTGAAGGATCATATAATACTTCTATGTTCTTGTCAAGAATTTAAGGAAATGGTATTTAATATTTTTTGCATATATGGAGACATATCACAACGGTTAAGCAGAAATTGATTCTCATATTTATCTATATGCCTAAAGATGACATATGAACAATGAAAGCATGTGTGTGTGTGTATTTGTTTAAAGCCACATGCAAGCAAAGACACAGTAAGATAGTGTCAGAATAACTGGATGAGAAGTAACACCTCAGTCTTGACAACCTCACTTCCATTTGCCTTGACTGCACTCATTGTTTGCTCTGGAGTTTTGCATGCATTTATGAAATTGGTGTAGATAGGAGTATATACCTTGACAATGACACTCTGGTCAGTAGTTTTTGTGCTTATAATAGTTAACTACTCAATATCCAAGTCAAACATATTTAAAATTAACACAATCAACTAATTTCGCCATTATTCATTATGGGAAACAACTTGGGAGATGTACCGATAACCTCAGTCAGGTCCTTTAAGATGAGCAACTGGAGAAACAAAACCAGAGATTACCCTGCCAATAAAATGTTTTTACTTCTCTCAAACCCGACATGCATCCTGCACGCCCCACCCCAGAGCTCAGTCCCAGCACCTGTTTTTGAGTAGTGGGCCGAAGGTCATCTTATCCAGTCCTAAGTAATTTGGCAGCAAGTTTGACCAGTCCCAGTACCATGTCGCCGTGGCTGCCTGATCAGGAGAAGACACTATGGTTAGTTATTAATCTGAATTAATATGATCAGTAAATTAAAGCTCCAGCTGTGATACACTAACTAGGAAGGAGAGGGCTCAGAACAAGGACTCTCTTGTCACATGTGCCACAGCGGCACAGCCTGTTTTCTAGTGGACCACACAAGAGAACTTGCTAAATTCCAAGCCTCAAACTACGTCCTGGCTTAATTAGAATGGGGGACACTATTGGTTTTGTTGCTGTTGTTAAGAAAATGTTTTAAAGTGAAAATTATAAGGATTTCCAAGTTTAAAGGACATACATGATTCTTGTCTCTCATTAATAGATAATTTCACAACAGTCAGGAGAAAAATTACTGTGAAAAGTAATCTCATAACTCAGAACTTGGTTACCATGAAATATCATGGTATTTTATTTAAATGAAGTCAGAGATATAAGAGATACAATAATTATTTAGAGAGATTTAATGTGCAGTATAAAAAAGCAGTCAATAAACATATACATTAGGTTTAAAAGTCTTACAGAAGCTTATACTCTGTTAAATTAAATGGTTTAGATAATAAGACGTGAGCATGATCTTTGAAATCTAACCGGAGCTATCCCTTGTCAGTGCTGATAAATCGAGCACTTCAACCCTGTCATAGCGCAGGAGAATTCGCCCCGGGTTGTCAGCATTTGAAGGTCTTATTCTACTTCAGTATTGATGAGTGTACCAGTATGGTTAAAGTATTATCTGCATGCCAAATTAGGCTGCAGTTTTAATTCTTATTTTCATCAGTGCTCCAGGTCAAGCAATCCTTCTCCTCCACACTACTAGTTCAAGTTGTCTATCAAAACGGGACTGGAAAATAAAGGAGAGAGAGAGAGAGAGAGAGAGAGAGAGAGAGAGAGAGAGAGAGAGAGAGAGAGAGAGAGAGGAGAACACAAAGAAAAAGTGATTCCATCTGTATATTTTGTAGAAACATAATCTTTTTAATGAAATTACTAAAGTGTACAGCTAAACAACGACAAAACCTGACTTTTAAAAATAAACTGTATGTATTATGCTGGACTTATTTCAAATGTTTTTGCCTTACAGTCATTAGGAAATCCATTTTAAATTTGAGGATGTATCTAAGGTTATAAAGAGCAAATTTATCTCGTGCCATTTAGACTAGGGGTTCAATGCTTTATAGTTCATTTGAAGTGCTTTCTCATTTACCTGATTCCTCCACAGAAGCAGAGAGCTATTGAGCACACATATGTGCTAAGGGAGGATCAGACTCTCGAGGGAGGGAAGGACGACTGCCTGGCTCTTCCTTCTGAAGACACAGCTGAACAGATGCTGACTCTACCCACGGCACAGTGTCCCAGCAACAGTTAAATTTTATGGATCAAACATATGAATCAGCTTAACAAGAAATAAGGTAAAACAAGTCAAAATGCTTTGTATAGGCCACAGAATTGTGAATTTTTGCTTCTTAAGCAAAAAAAGTGGGGATGAGGTAAGACTATGTATATGTAAATATAGATTGTGTCCTCTTACTTCTGACACACAGAAGTCATACACTTAAGTTACATTTTACCCTTAGTTTCTACATACCTGATCCAGCATGCTTTCACTGAACACCTTGTGCACGTAGAAAGGGTCAAAAGCAGGAGGCTGATCTTCACCATTTCTCAAGGCCTCCTTCAAAGGTTGGATGGGGAATGGCTTTTCTTCTGAACCATTCATAGCGAAAGGTTGCTCTTTTAAATATTCCTTCAAGGATAGACACTCTGGTCAGGTTGGTGAGAAGTACATTCTCTTTAAAAATAAAGGGTCAATATTCTTCTGGTTTACCCTTCCAGCATGTTATATAGATTACAGTATATTGCTCCCTTCAGGAAAAACACACACTCAGAAGATATGTACCAGAGTACATATCACTATTACAAAAAAAAACTATCAAAACCAAGTTCCACCTAACATTTAACAAATCCTCACACAATGAATGAGCGTTCAGCATGTCATGATCTTCTGAACAGGCATTGTTCTGTCATTGACTTCACATGTTACAATGTTCAGTTACCAAAGGGTAACTCCAGTGCATGACTGTGCAAAGAAAAGACTGCTTGTGCATTCATTAAATACAGTTGCTTCCTACTCTGGGCTCAGTTCGGCAGTAAGCATCCTACAAGGGTACTGCAAGGAGTCTCTTTCTGTGTGGGATTATTTATAATGCAAACTCCTATGCACTTAATTTCCATGCTGTGGACTGAAAACTATGAAGGCAAAATAGAAAGTCAAAATATGCAATTCTAATCATCTAAGTGCTGGTGTAGTCTTGAACAAAACAAAACAAAATAAAACAAGACAACAGTTTCTTGCATTATAGCTCATTTCTGCCCATACATAAGGAAGGCGAATATCCCTAGTCTGTTTTGTGGGACTGTTCCTTGAAGGCAACAGATTAAATTTACTAGAAGCATTTCATCAGTCTAATAAATGCTTGCTTTAAATAAAATCATTTAATAAATGAAAAAAGTTTGCCTGACTTTTAATATACCATAGTTCATTCTTCCTCGCCAGCTTCTCAGCTAGCACACATTTTGGAATGTTACAGCTGCAAAGGATAGCAGGGCTCATCCACAGTGCTTGCTACCCTGTGTGCCACATAGGGGACAGCAGTGCCTCGCTTGGGAGCTGGTTAGGATTTCATCCACTAGCAGGAGTTCTGGCGCTGGGAAAGCGGTTGAAAGTTTGAAATATTCTGGCCCAACACTATACTCAGTGTTTGCCTCTGAAAGGCAGAGGCTAGGCCTGGGAGCTCGTGCAGACATGTGACAAGAAGCCATAGATCTAAGATCTAGTCTTGGCTCACTGTGCTTCAGTGTGTGTGTGTGTGTGTGTGTGTGTGTGTGTGTGTGTGTGTCTGTGTGTGTGTATGTGTATATGTGCACGTCCCTACCCTTTCATGAATGCACAAAATGTCCATTATGAAAGGCACATTTCAGATCCTAAAATGCTGAACATCTAAATAAAGTAGTACTCTAGGTATCAATAATAGTGATTTCGTAAGCTTTCTTATTATACAGCATCTCATTGGATAGATCAGTTTTGTAATGACACACAGATTCTTATTAAACAGGAGTAGGCAATGAGAAATCCATGAAAGAATAATTTTACAACTATGGTATATATAGCAGAAACAAAAAGTTTCTCCATCATAACTTAAGTTTATTTTTAAGGAATAAAATTCTCATTGGAAAAGAATGATTTGCTTTAGCTAATAAGACTTTTTCTGAACTCATTTCCATTGTTATAGCTATATTTAGACTTTCCTGCTTCTACTCTCCAAAAAAAAAAAAACCCAAATTTTCTGTCAGTTCTGACTAATGCTTTCTCCTGTGTTTTCTGTGCTATATTAATAGTCATCAGTATTCCTTAAAAATCAGTTTCTTGGGCAGCTACATGGGTCATTTAATAAAAGTGCTTGCTATACAACCAGTCATCTGAATTTGATCTCTGGAATGCACAGAAAAGTGAAAGGAGAGAAAAGATTCCACAAAGGCCCCCTATGACTTCCTCCTGTACACGTATCCCATATAGGCATACATATGACAATAACACAGCAATGGTGTATTGGGTCTGTAGAGATGGCACAGTGGGCAAGAAAACCCGCTACACAGAAAACAAGAGGCTGAATTCAGAAGCCAGTACCTATCCAAAAAAACCAAGCATGGGCTCATGCCCTTCTCCCATAGCAATGGGTTCTCTAGGGAAATGGAGGTGACAGCAGACAGGAAAGATGCTAGCTCCAGATTGAGTGAGAGAATCTGTCTAAAGCAGTATTTTCAATGTTTGCAGTGCCGAAACCTAAATTTACTATTAGTCTCTCCCTCCTGTTGTGGGGACCTCCAACTATAAAATTATTTTCATTGCTACTTCCCTGAAGATTTTCCCCCACTCTCAGCATTGCTTAATTGCCTGTAGTTCTTTGTGTAGGGTTGAAGCCACCGTGGTCTACTGCTGTTGGCCTCACTCAGCTCAGATCTATGAGTACAGCTCTAACATGCTTAGAGGACAATGTCTTATCAAACTCCTTTACTCTCTTACGCTCTGTCCTTAAAGATTGTGATGACGCCAACCCCAATACTCGAAAGGCCAAGGCAAGGAGAACTGTGATTTCAGACCAGCCAGGCTAAATGGCTAAACAGTAAGACCCTGTTTTAAAAAGGAAGTAAAAGGGGAGGAAGAAGAGGAGGAGGGTAGGGGAGGAGGAGGAGGGAGGGAGGGAGGGAGGGAGGGAGGGAGGGAGGGAGAAGGAGGAAAAGAAGAAAATCCTAAGCTTAATATTTTCTTGATTACTTGAGGCTGTTTGTATTACATACAACTTTACCAACCAAGCAAGAATGATGCTTCCAGGAAATAACTCCTTAGAAACATCCTCCATTTCTACAAATACCAGACTTCACCTGGTATTTGTCGGCTGAATGGGTCACAAACACACAATTCCCAAACTACAACTCTCATCTCTATATTTCAGAATGAACTGAGTTTATGAGCCGTGTTATTGTTTAAATCATACAAATAAAACCTACATTGTTTCAAGAAGCCTTTTTCTGTACATGCAGAACAGCCAGGGCTAAATAGATTCTATTAATAATGCAATATTGAGTCTAGTATTGACTTTAAGAAGTATTATCACCTCCTTGACTAACCCTTAGCTGCCAGCAGACGCTGCCGCAGGCCAGTACACACCTAATTGCTCGGTAAGAAGGCCGTTTCCCTACCTCATTGAGTTGCATGATGTGATAAATTTGCTGCAGGTACTTGCTGCCACCTGGTTTGTGGCAGAGATCCAGGACCATCGCGTTTGTTTTCTGCTCAGTCAGTTCAAGAACAGCGTCTCCTTCTGAGCCAGAGCTTCCCTCCACCGGCATGGATGCACTGAATACAAAGGACAGATGTGTGTCAGTGAAGAGGGACTGTAAAGACAGAGAATCAGCGACTGAGTGTGCGGAACAGAGGTGCATCTTGTCTTCAAAACCCCATCGCTATCCTTTTCAAATGGGGAGCCTTCTGAACCCCTGCAGCTCCACTACACAGGGCCTGGGAACAAAGCACCTGAAAGATTTTTTTTCACATTTTTTATTGGATATTTTCTTTATCTGAAAGCATTTCTAAATTCTGAATTGGTTCTTTCAAGAAGAACTCTTTGTTGAATTTATACTCCTATCTATAAAATGCTTCCCATTACTGTAGTTGTTGAAATTGCTCTAATCATCGGATGTAAACAAAACATCTCTTTTTAAGAACATGTAAGAAATAATTTGCATTTTCTCTTTGAAGACAAAAAGATTTACTGTTGGCAGCAACATTTTAGTATTCTGTCTTTTGTACGTTCCTCTTTGCACCTGTGCTAAACACAGTAAAGACTAATGAAGGTGCTGAAACAGGGAGCGTGCTGTGCAATTTAGAGGCTGGAGGCTTCAGGACCCCAGACCACTGATCATTTGAAATTGACCTTTGACACCTGTTGCCTTCATTTAAAAAACAAAACAAAACAAAACCTAGAGCTCTGTCAGATACCTTCAAGATTTATTTATTTATTTTCAGACACTGTAAAAGAGGGCATCAGATCTCATTGCAGATGGTTGTGAGCCACCACATAGTTGCTGGGAATTGAACTCAGGACCTCTGGAAGGGCAATTGGAGCTCTTAACTGCTGCCTACACACACACACACACACACACACACACACACACACACACACACACACACCACACACACACTCACACTCCACACACACACACACACACACACACACACACACACACACACTCACACACACACACACACACACACACACACACACACACACACACACACACACACACACACACACACACACACACACACACACACACACACACACACACACACACACCACACACACACACACACACACACACACACACACACACACACACACACACACACACACACACCCTCTTTTACTTATTTCTTATAAGAGACACTTAGTGAAAATCACTATTCTGGTTATTATCCACCCCACCCCGCCCCTGAAGCTCTACTATCATCCTACCTGGAATGGGGAAACATTTTACAGACATGAAGTGTTTCTTTTTGAAGTTCTCCAAGTTTGAGAAATATTTGCATATTATTAAGAAATGACAAAAAGTGAGACACGTGCAACCATGCTAGTGTAAACATATGACAGCCATTCACGTCGTGCTCCACATGGACTTTCTTACTAATAAATGCTCTTATAGTGTGTCAGGCTTTGTGATCTAAGCATTTGTAGGCATGTTCGTGGTTTTATACTGTTTCCCAGGATAAATGAAATTTACTGTGGTGTAATCAGCTCTGTGTTGCAGTTCATTGCTGAGATTTTGCCATGATTATAAAATCAGTTCTGCTAAGAGTCAGTGCTGTTGACCTGGAGACTCCCAGTGATGCGCAGCTGCTGGACATTAACTCTGATATTGCTTCCACATGCAGCTTCAAAACACCCTTTCTTTCACACACACAAAGGAAATTTAAGACTACACAAGTCTTGCTCAAGAAAATAGCAAATAAAGCGACTTCTTCTGACTTAGAAATGCTCATTAGCGAGTGCACATTTTTAAAAGACATTGTCACATTGAGATACATTTGCACGTATGATTTTGAAACTGCATACATGTTTCAAGCAAAATTTCTTGTCAGGTTTTGCAGAGGATGACATTGAAAAAGTTGGCGCCCTCTGACAAAGGAGTATCTCAGTGTCAGCCCCTGAAGTGTATCCTTTCCTGTCCGTCACTGTGCAGGTGAAGCAAATGATTGGATTCAGTCAATGCTATGATTAATGAGTTCCTCTCTGGTTTTGGGACTGCCTATCAATCATGTCATTAGGGAGAATGTGCCCTGAAAGAGGCAGACCTTAGCCAAGGAATAACTGCATTAATCTTAATCTGTATATGCACCCAGCCAGCCAAGTCAGGGTCACCATGATGAAAAACAATAGTCTTCAACTCGACAAATTACTTTGCAAAGGCAGATATTTCTTTACTTTTGTGGCTGTGTTCTTCAGATTCTAAGTTGCCTGTTTACAGCTTGGAGTTACTATAAAGTGAAGGTTGTTTTAATGAATAGCTACGCTTTCAGGCAGTGTGTAGGGCAGGGAACCTTACAGCTGCCTTCCCTCAGACTGCACTTAGTTTCATAAAACCAAAGCTAAATCTGGATGCAAATGGGAAAAGCATAATTAAATGATACTGCCTATTCCAAGATAATCTTTTTGAGTAATTTAACAGAAAAATATTTTAATTTAAGTTGTGGCATACAGTTTTTTATTTTAAAGAAAAAACCCGTAGTAAAGCTAAGGCAACTGTGGACTGTTGCAGGCAGACACACCAATTTGGATTGCATTTATACATTTTCCTTAGAGTGGAGATCTAGGAGATTAGTTTATGAGAAGATAAAGACATACACTGCTGATAATCAATCTAAATCAAGGTGAAGAAGAAATCTGTTGCATGCAAGTTCAGTGAATTTGCTATCTGCAGTAAGTCCATCTATTTCAAATACATATGACAAATAACTTTAAGTCTGTATTTTTAATATTAATACCATTTATGAAACTTAGAAAGACGGGATGTTGTGCTAGTTATCCAGCTTTTCAGAATCCTCGAGGGCTAGAAAATATTTTAAAAATCAGCAAATCCTCATTTTTGCTACATGTTGTAAGAAACAGCTAACTGCACTTCTGACTGCTACCTAATCAATTACCCAGTTGACATCCTACTGCAGGAAATACTAAATGTGTGGGTGTTCCTTTTAGAGCCTGAGAATTACCCTTTGAGGGGAAAAAGAATAATTTAGGAATGACCAGAAGTGTTACTTTAAATAGACCTCATTCCTAGGAGTTCTTAACCAGCAAAACCATAAGTTTTACTTTGTAAGCATAACCAGATCTGCTGAGTTTAGCCTTCTTTTTCTTCATATTCATTGCCACCTTTGACCTTAATCTTTTAGACATTGGCTTCAACCCAGTAATCTGATATTGGATGCAAATATAAAGATGAAGAAGGTCACTCACTGTCAATGTTACTAAGGATTTTCCCTGACTTCTATTATTATTCCTTCCCATTCACATACCAAAAGAAATTGTCTAGTTTTCTGTATGACTAGATTAGGGAAACCAGGGCTTCTCCATACTCAACCTATTGACATGGGTTAAGATTGACAAGCAACACATACTGGCTACCATTCTGCTAATAAGTGAATGCGATATATTTTTGTCACTGACTTTTTTGTTTTGTTGAACTTTTTTGTTTGTTTGTGTTTCTTTTTGAGATGGTGTCACATTATGTAGAGCAAGTCTGCCTCCAGAGTATAAACTACCACACGTGGCAACACAAGATGTATTTCAACAATATTTTATAAGTAAAAGAAGCATGTGAGTCCTCAATTGGATGCTGACCACTTTGATCTGCCAGCATGGTGTCATTCTTGAGAATGAAATTTTGGGAGAGACATAAAAACGACCCATTTACAAGGCATGCCTACTTATCTGCTCGTCTGCTTCTCAAGTCTCATCTCTGCCATTTACATGATTACAGGTTATCATATTTCAGGTGACTTTCTGACTGTGCATGGGTATCCGAACAATGAGCTGATTTGGTAATGCACAGAACACCTGAACCAGAATCCTCTTACCAGTGCCATGCAGCTTTATACCTACAGACTAACCTCAACACAGGAGAACTCTACACGCACATATTTGAATTCACTGGAGACCCTTAAAAATCTTTGCAGTGCCACAAATCACTTAGCTGCTGGTGACAAACCTATGAGAAAGCTGACATTTCACTACTGAAACAGCTGGGTGTGTTTATAGCTTGTGAGTGATATGCCCCAGTTGCCCTCTGGGAGTCTTACATTACCAGATGAAAAATGTGTACCTTTTTGACAATCAGGTACACAGAAAGCAATAAAAAGCCTTTTATATCCATTAATTCTTTCTTAATTCAATCTGTGCCCACTCCATTTACAAAATGCCTCCAGCTATGCACACTGAAAAGAAGTGAAACTAAATTCCGCTGAGTTGAGATACACCCTTTTAATCAGAAACCTTAAGATGGGAACCTAAATCAGGATAGTGTTCCTGAGTACCAGTGAGGTTGAGGTTTTACAAGGAACATCTAGCAGTCCAGTGTTTACTGGGGTACTTCTCATTTTCCATGCTCCTCAAAGGTCCTGTTTTTTTTTTTTTTTTTTTCCAAATGACCATTTGCTGCCCATTTGACAAAATTTTGTTGGTATTGTGTGTTGGTGACTTTGGCAATGAGAAATTATTTAGTGACTTGGGTAAGAGACAGGCACGGCTTTACCTTTTGATGCTCAGTGTCCGTGCTTTCAGAAGCTGGTGCTCTATCCAGTTGGGACTTTGCCGCTCGATATGCAGGATGACCTTTTGGGTCAGCTGACTAGGACTGCTTTGCTCTCCCAGGATACTTTCCAAACACAAACAAATTAAACCCAGTTTCTCCTTGCTCCATCTGTCAAGGGAGGAACCTGTTAAACGTTCCACGGTGTTCCCATCCTCAAATATCCGACATATAATTACAATCAAGTTCCAGACAAGCAGGCCAGCTTTCTTCAATTCAGCCACGTTTTTTGACATTTTTCTCTCAGACAGAAAAAAGAAGTGTTTAATTGTAGGAGGCAAGCATGCAATCACTGTAGGTAACTTGCTGAGGACAATAGACACTGCCTGCGCGGCAAGCCTGGTGAAGCCTGCGAAGAAAAGGCAGAAAAGGTATGATTACTGTTACCGTTCTCCTGCCATCCCATCACGGGTTTCTGCTGGGTGGGGATGTCTAACTTTTGTGGAGGAAATTCTTAAGATGAACAGGCTCTTAATGCTCTCCAACAGAGCTCCACCAGGAACTCCTGTGCAACTACCTAAAAATCTCAAAACTTTCAAGCATGATTTTTCCTTCTAATAATGGAAATTAGAAATTTTAGAATTATAGTGTATATGTTTATTTAAGATTTACGTTTTAAATTATTGGGATACTGCTAATGATTTAAGCAAAGCCCCACATGACCTTTGACACCAGAGTCTGGAAGTCTGTGATACAAGCTTCCCAGCTCTCCTCCTGTCTGGAGGGCTCCTCTTCTTTCATTACTACCAGATATGTCACCCTCTCAGGGTTCATCCTTAGTTATTCCATCCACATCCTTCCTCTCTCAGACCCCAGTCTCTTGCTTTCATGGAAAACCCTTTGTGTAGCCTTTGTTGAAGTACCTGTCAGCATCCAACAACTATCTCATTCGCTGACTCATTCTTTATTATCCCTAACACATGAGCTTCCCAATGGCAGAAATGTATTCCTGGCACCTGCAAGCCAGAGCTGCTAAATAAATAGACATTGAGTACACGAGTTAACTGGTTTGTGTCTATTTCTTCTTTCATGCTATGTTCTAACAACTCCTGAATGTGGAACTTGCTTAGCAGTCCTTGGTTTTTATTTGAGGACTCTATAAGACACCATTTGCTTTTTGCTATACATCTTTGAAGGATATATTGATGTCCTGTTTCTAAAGCAAAGTTTCTCAATTTCCCACTTTGGGCATCTGAGGGGTGGGTAATTCTTTGTTGGGTAAAGCTGTTCTGTATGTGGAGAGATTTCTGAAGCACATATGGTCTCCATAATAATAGAATAGTAATTCCATTAAATGCCAGCAGCATCCCACCTCAGGTGTGACAGTCTGACCCTAGCTAAAAACTACTTTTTATTCTGATTTTGTGCTATCCTATTTATTTCATTTCCTTTCATTTTAAGACAGAATCTCACTCATCCAAGTTTGGGTGCAAACTCTTTATAAGGCCAAGGAGGACATCAAACTTTGCATCTAGCTGCCTGTACTCCTGAGTGCATGGACTGCTGGCATTCTCTACCAGGTCTAGTTTTCTGGGGTTCTGTGCCTCCAAACTAGAGTTTAGTGCATGCTAAGCAAGCACTCTTGAACTATTTCCCAAGCTTATCTATTCCTCTATATTTTTCCAAAATGTTTCATCTTGGCCTTCCTCTGTGGCCGCAACGCTCCAAACAAGCTCTTGGCTGAGCATTCCACTCCCGTTTTTCAGTATGCAACTCAACACTACCAAAGAGAATCACATCCCTGCAAAACAGTGTGCCTCTCCTCCTTCTCTCCCTCCTTTTTTCCTTAGTGCTTTCTGTTTCTTCACACCCAACAAGGATCAGTACTGATGAATTTTCACATCTATTTATCTCTGATATTCCACTCCTTGCTAAGACTTACCTGAGGTGTTGACCCAATTCAAGCCCCTTCTTAATTTTTTAAAAAATTTTTTATTAGAAATATTTCTTTACTTACATTTCAAATGTTATTCCCCTTCCAAGTTTCCTGTCCATAAGCCCCCATCCCATCCCATCCACCTTCCCCATACGGGTATTCCCCCCCATACATCCCCTTACTGCCACTCCCATACTCTTCTGCACTGGGGTCCAACCTTGGCAGGACTAAGCGCTTCCCCTTCCACTGGTGTCCTTACTAGGCTATTCTGTGCTATATATGCAGTTGGAGTCCTGGGTCAGTCCATGTATAGTCTTTCAGTAGTGGTTTAGTCCCTGGAAACTCTGGTTGATTAAGCCCTTTCTTACAATGGCATTCTGAAAGTGGCAAAACCACCTCCCTTCTGACATGCTACTTTGTATTTTTTTAACTATATTTTGTATTTTTAAATTATTTTAAATACCTTATTCTTTAAGTGTTTGTGTATTACTCATCTATTCTCATGTAGTTTCTTTAAAAGATTTCATTATATGGGGATGGAGAGCTGACTCCATGTTTAAGAGCACTTGTTGCTCTTCCAGAGGACCCAGATACAGTTCCTAGAAACCACACTGAGGCTCAGAAACACCTGAGAAACTCCATTTTCAGGGGATCTAATACCCTCCTCTATCCTCCATGGGTACCAGGCGTGCAGATGGTGCACATAAGTACATGCAGTCAAACACTCCTATATATAAAATAAAATATTTTATTTTTTATTCCCCTCATCTCAAAGAGAGCTTAAACACAAATCCTAAACAAACATTCCAACTCCATAACAAGTGGGTATTGCTAATTCTCTACTGAGATTTCTTACTGTAAAGACCCCAGGAACTTAACTCCTTAACTACATCATTAAAACTTAAGTCAAACTCCAATCAGGAGCTTCAAGTTGTTGCCAAATAAATCCATTCTAACCATAAATGCAATGAGTCAATGAAGAGGTTAACAGCAGCCAGGAGGGGTGTTGTCAGTGATAGTACACTCATTGTTCTGTCTTTATATAAGCAGTCATCTATTAAAATATAGAATGTATTATCTGAAAAGACCGTGGGGGTAATTACAATATGGAAGTTAGATTTATGTTTATTCTATCTTTCTTTCTATAATGCCAATACTATTATGAGTGAAGGAAAGATGAATCAATGTCTTTAAATTGTTTAGTATTTATTTTAATTATCACTATCAAATATCAATAGCTCATTGATGCCAATGTGTGATTTAGTATGTTGTATTAAAAATGTCTGCTTAACTAGCATGGCTATCCTCTGAGAGGCTCTACCAGCAGCTGACTGAGGGAAAGACTGAGGATCTGAAGGGGATAGCACACCATAGGAAGAACAGCAGTGCCAACTAACCTGATGCCAGGGAGCTCCCAGACTAAGCCACCAACAAAAGGGCATACTGCATGTGCTAGTCCATGGCCCAGCCAACACATACGTAGCAGAGAAATGACTGCCTTGTCTGGCCCTAGTGGGAGAGGATACATCTACTCCTATAGAGACTTGATGCCCCAGAGAAGGCATCAAGATGGTTATCCTCTCAGAGTCAAAGGGGATGGGTATGGTGATGAACTCTGAGGGCAGGGACTGGGACATGGGACAACATTTGGGATATAAATAAATAATTAATTTTAAAATGTCAGCTTAATACTTCATGGTACAAATGTCAAGTTCTAAGCTCATTTAGTTTCATTGCCTGTTATATTTTTTAAGGTACTATAAGAACATAGATATGATCCATGCAGTGCAACTGTAGAATGAGTTGTGCTTTCAAAATTTAGGCTTTGCTGGTTAGTCTTAACCATAGCACAGACAAACCTGTTGTTACAACTTGCCAATACATACCCAACATCCATGAACTCAATGCATTTTCCTTGCAAACTAACAGGAAAACATTGCATTTTTATACATTTTAGATAAAGACCCAGTGCTCACTTAGACAATACTAGGTATTCTTTTAAATAGGTTAGAACATCTGTATCTTAAGTTTGTAAGTGTATAAATATTTTTTGTTGGTGATACTGGGTTTATGAAACTAGTATTTCTATTTTTTTAAGAAAAACTTGTAACTATAACTTCTTATCACACTTCATGTATTTCTGCCACTGGGATTCTTTTTACAGATCGTCGGGTGAACGGCTGTCTGAGTGCATTTTCCTTGTGACATTATGTTTCTTCCTCCAGAAGTCTATTGTTTAGTTGAAGCATTGCACCAACCAAATATTTTTCCACAAAGCATTCTTTTCATTAAATTTATAATTTACCGTGGAGGAAATAACATCTCAAATATATTTTTTACTTTACTGCTGTCAAAGAAACAAAACTAAATCAAACTAGTTCTTTGTGCATTTACTCTTTGAAACACAATAAAACAAATACCAAAAAGCTGAGCTATGTGTGAGAAGCATCTGTGTTTTTAATTCCTGCCTTGTGCAATATTTCCTGGTGCTCTTTTCCCTAAATCTTCTCTTTTTCTCTATAGGATAGCATTTGCTGATGAAGAAGAGACAGCAAACATATAATGCTTAGTTTTGGGATCTTTTGATAATCAAGACAGCTTGAGACTGAGAGCTCAATATACTTTCACACAAAGCTCATAGGAATTCACATTCAATAAAAGTATGTGGGCATTCATATTTCAGATGGTTTTCCCACACTTTTTTTTTCAAATGTGATCAAATTATTGTTTTTCTTTACAATGTGGCTGAGAAAGCACTCACATTTGCAAGGGAAATCCGTAAGTGCATTCCCACCTGGGCACCATGTACAAAACAGAGCAGGAGCATGTTAGAGTCACTTGTATCTTTTGGGAAATCCATTTTGTTAACAGCAGATCTGACAACATGGCATTGATCTATGCAGGAAGCTAAAGAAGAAATCAGGTCTCCTGGCCCATCCCCCACCGCACTCCCTCCACTATCACACTCTTCCCTCTAAACTTCCTCACATTTTTGTCTCCAACACAAAACAATCTCACTCACAGACTGAGAAAGAGTTCTTAGGACAATCTTCACAGATAATTTTATTAAAAGTTTAATTTCTTTGTTTCTTTCCAGAGTTACGCATTGTCTGAGTGTCTGCACTCATTTAATTATACTAGTCTACTGGCACCAGGAGAACACAGTACACATAGAAGATCACATGTCTCTGATCTTAAACACATTGACTGATATGTTGCCCTCATTGAGTCAATGGATAACTGAATGCCAACATGTAAATATCATTTGGCTTTAGTGTGGTGTCTTTATCTAGGGAGAAGACAGTCCAAAACCTCCCGTGAATGTGTCAAAATGTAGAGTGCCAAAGCATCCATTTCTTTTTCATGTACACAGATACCTGTAAAAACTTTAATGTATAAATTAAGAACAATAATAGATTAACAACAAATTCTAAAGTAGACCAATTCAATAAGGCATTGTAATTAAATTTTGTGAATTTGGATTCTCTCTTTTGAAAGAAGGAAAGAACTAATATTTTTGGATTGAAGTTAAGTAAGGTCAATGGAAACCAAAGAGGCAAAATCATAAGAGTGAAAAGAGAGAGGGCTAAGAACTGCAATGGTCCCAGGAAGCATTTATAACAGAACAGACTTAGTGGTATTGTCTATTGTCATGCACAGAGGATGCAGACTGTTGTGCACCCTCACTTCCTCACACCTCTTTGCTGCTGTCCATAGACTGTAATTCTACACCAACTTATGTTATGAAGAATATTAACTAGTAACGAATACCCAACATGTGGTATATATAAATTGAGCACTTCTGTGGGTCAGAACTTCTTTCAAATACTATGGAGAAATTCCCCAAAATATTTCTTAGAAAGGAAACTGTTTGGGATAGGACAGTAAGCAGACAGTGCTCATCAAGTGGAATAGCATGTTAAATGTAGACAAAAGACATTCAAAAGCAATATAGAGGTAGACATAGAAACTATGGGAACAACTCTTACATGAGAAAGAGCTCACCTACTGAAAAGATTTCCGATTTCCATCACATATACTTACTAGATCCAAAGGCAGTTTGATAGAAAGGACATGGACAAAATTAAAACATTACATAAATGGTCACTCATAGATAATTGGTTTGAGTTTGTAGTAGAAGGTTCATGAATAAGAGCTACACTTTTTAGGGTATCTACAGAGAAGAATAAAGAAAGGGTAGACGCTCCACTCCCTTTTGTGGGTGTCTGGTTAAATGTTTTATTGTGGAAGGTTTTTCCTGGGAGTTTAAAAATATACTTTAAAAGTGAATATGAAAAGATGTTTTACTTTAGAAAAGAGAAGATTCACACAGATGATATATACGCAAAGGGATTTTTGAAAATTCAGTGACAATGGAACTCTAAGCGAAGCAGTGAGGGTTGAGAAATGAAGTAAATGAGTGTGCACATGAACAAGGACACTTAGGTACATTGGCAGAAAGACTATTCCAACAGGTTGATATACTCAGTACAGAACTGCAGTATGGCCAACAAATATCTTATCAGAAATTTATATGCGACTACCAAACTAGGTGCTATTTGGGACCTAAAACCTTCATCTGAAGGTGTGTTAAGCGAAAAGAAAGTGAAACCCGGTGTTTGCAGGAAAACAAGCTGATACCCAAATGAAATAATGAGTTAAATTGAATGAGTGATGATGAGGGTACACAGATTATTATCTAGATTTAAAGTAAGGCAAGGTCAAGTGACTTCTGTAAATACTAACACAAGAACAAAAGATATTAATTCAGAACCACTTATGGGCAGTTCGGGAATGGGAGAAGAGGTGGCTTTTCCCAGGAGGGTGTTCGCCCATTGTCTGTACACTGCTCACTCCTAAAATCATGCAAAGGGGAAGCATTAACCAAATGGAACAGCTTATATTTAGGGATATATTTGTATATTCTTATACTTATACATTGGAGGGAGGAAAGGGAAGAGTGAGATGTGGTAATCAAATTATAATCTCCAAAAGAAAAATAAAGACTTAAAGAAAATTCCCCCCAAAAAATCATGAAATACTAATAAAAAAGGTCAGCATTTGGTCATCTTCTTCCCTTGTTGCAATATCTGTGTAGCTTGTAGCAAAAAGATGAGGAAGGCCCCATGCACGTGCTGAAATGAAAATTAATGACTAAAGATGTTGAACACCTAAAGAAGATGTTTCGCAGCCATTTGACATTCCTCAGCTGTGAATTCTTTGTTTAGCTCTGAACCCCATTTTATAATAGGGTTATTAGTCTCCCTGCAGTCTAACTTCGTGAGTTCTTTGCATATTTTGGATATAAGCCCTCTATCCAATTCTTCATAGAGTTAGACAGAACAATTGCAAATTCATCTGGAAGAACAAAAAACCCAGGATAACTAAAACTATCCTCAACAATAAAAGGAATTCCAGGGCAATCACTATCCCTGAGCTCAAGCAGTATTACAGAGCAATAGTGGTAAAAAAAACTGTATGGTATTGGTACAGAGACAGGCAGATAGACCAGTGGAATAGAATTGAAGACCCAGAAATGAACCCACACACCTATGGTCACTTGATTTTTTGACAAGGCCAAAACCATCCAATGGAAAAAGATAGTATTTTTCAGCAAATGGTGCTGGTTCAACTGGAGGTCAACATGTAGAAGAATGCAGATCGATCCATGCTTATCACCCTGTACAAAGCTTAAGTCCAAGTGGATCAAGGACCTCCACATCAAACCAGACACCTCAAACTAATAGAAGAAAAACTAGGGAAGCATCTGAAACACATGGGCACTGGAAAAAATTTCCTGAACAAAACACCAATGGCTTATGCTCTAAGATCAAGAATCAACAAATGGGATCTCATAAAACTGCAAAGCTTCTGTAAGGCAAAGGACACTGTTGTTAGGACCAATAGATTGGGAAAAGATCTTTACCAATCCTGCAACTGATAGAGGGCTTATATCCAAAATATACAAAGAACTACAAATAAGTTAGACCGCAGGGAGACAAATAACCCTATTAAAAAATGGGGTTCATAGCTACACAAAGAATTCACAGCTGAGGAATGCCAAATAGCTGAGAAACACCTAAAGAAATGTTCAACAACTTTAGTCATAAGGGAAATGCAAATCAAAACAACCCTGAGATTTCACCTCACACCAGTGACAATGGCTAAGATCAAAAACTCAGGTTACAACAAATGCTGGCAAGGATGTGGAGAAAGAGGAAAACTCCTCCATTGTTGGTGGGATTGCAGACTGGTACAACCATTCTGGAAATCAGTCTGGAGGTTCCTCAGAAAATTGGACATTGAACTACCTGAGGACCTCTCAGGTAGTACCTCTCTTGGGCATATACCCAAAAGATGCTCCACTATGTTCATAGCAGCCTTATTTATAATAGCCAGAAGCTGGAAAGAACCCAGATGCCCTTCAACAGAGGAATGGATACAGAAAATGTGGTACATCTACACAATGGAATATTACTCAGCTATCAAAAACAATGACTTTATGAAATTCATAGGCAAATGGAGGCAACTGGAAAATATCCTGAGTGAGGTAACCCAATCATAGAAAAACACACATGGTATGCACTCATTGATAAGTAAATATTAGTCAAATGCTCGAATTACCCTAGATGCACAGAACACATGAAAATCAAGGATAATGAAAATGTGGATGCTTCACTCCTTTAAAAGGGGAACAAGAGGGGTTGGGGATTTAGCTCAGCGGTAGAGCGCTTGGCCTAGCGAATGCAAGGCCCTGGGTTCGGTCCCCAGCTCCGAAAAAAAAAAAATAAAATAAAAAAACAAAAGGGGAACAAGAATACCCGTAGGAGGGGATAGGGAGGCAAAGTTTAGAACAGAGGCAGAAGGAACACCCATTCAGAGCCTGCCCCACATGTGGCCCATACATATTTAGCCACCAAACTAGATAAGATGGATGAAGCAAAGAAGTGCAGGCTGACAGGAACCGGATGTAGATCTCTCCTGAGAGACACAGCCAGAATACAGCAAATACAGAGGCGAATGCCAGCAGCAAACCACTGAACTGAGAACAGGACCCCCATTGAAGGAATCAGAGAAAGGACTGGAAGAGCTTGAAGGGGCTCGAGACCCCATATGAACAACAACAGAGCTTCCAGGGACTAAGCCACTACCCAAAGACTGACCCTGGGCTCCAACCTCATAGGTAGCAATGAATGGCCTAGTAAGAGCACCAGTGGAAGGGGAAGCCCTTGGTCCTGCCAAGACTGAACCCCCAGTGAACGTGATTGTTGGGGGGAGGGAAGTAATGGGGGGAGGATGGGGAAGGGAACACCCATATAGAAGGGAAGGAGGGGTTAGGGGGATGTTGACCTGGAAACAGGACTAAGGAATAACAATAAAAATGTAAATAAGAAATACCCAATTTAATAAAGACAGAAAAAGAAAAAATAATAAAATAATGATAAATAATAATAAAAAAAGAAAATGCCATTCATCGGTCTTATAATTTTTAGTTTTATTTAGCTGAATTGCCTGAGAGATGGTTTCTTTAGTGGATACTTCCAAAAGGAGCTAATGTGGTTACCTTTATTTGACTCTTTCCATGTGGAATCTCTTGGAATATAATTCCATTCTCGTGGAATGCTCTGAAGCAGATGCTCAGGAACAGGGGGCTTGTTTAGCTTTGTCTCGCTGTTTCTCCGACATCTCACCAGGGATATTATTTGTTGCACAGTGTCCTTGACGGAGTCAATCAGTGCCAGTCTCAGACAGCGGATAACTTCCGGCTGCGACTCTGTGAATGCCGAGACTTTAAAATCAAAGAGCATATTATGGTTAGCAGAGCCTGGTCACCAGCTGTACCTTGTTCCTCTGGGAATACCGTCTCATGTAGTTACATAGTTTAATCTACAGAAGAGAGCTGGACTTAATTAGAAAATCATAGAATTGATAATCAGCTCATAAACCATTTGAAATAGAGGTCTTCCGTACCTAGTAATGAACGAATGCCAATTAAGACCATGGTAAGCAGGGGGCTGACTTCTAGCTTTGAACTCTGGTGTGGGACAGGAACTATATAACCTTTATAGAGAACACTTGTTGATAATGCTAAAGTCTCTAAGATGCTGTAGCTTTAGTGGTAGCGTGCTTGCACCTGTAAGATCATGGGCTTCAACCCTACACACAAGCGCTGGGAAAGAAAAATCATAGCACAAGTAAATTCCACAAATCTCTCACATTTTATTCAAATATTGACTCACTCTTTTCCATGAAACTAAATATTAAGAAACTGAGACTCTGTAAAAACCTAAAGAAATATAAGAAAATCATCGAAATGTCCAATTAGCTCTCCTATGTTCACCTTCACAAAAAAGCCTAAAACTAAGGCACACACACACACACACACACACACACACACACACACACGCACACACACGCACACACACGCACACACACGCACACACACACTACACAGCATGTTAGAAAAGAGTAAAACACACAGACACACACACACACACAAAGTTAAAATAGGTGCTTAGATTTCCAAGAGACATAGTGTAGAGAGAATGGAGACACAGTGTAGAGAGAATCGAGACACAGTGTAGAGAGAATGGAGACACAGTGTAGAGAGAATCGAGACACAGTGTAGAGAGAATGGAGACACAGTGTGGAGAGAATGGAGACACAGTGGAGAGAGAATCGAGACACAGTGTGGAGAGAATCGAGACACAGTGTGGAGAGAATGGAGACACAGTGTGGAGAGAATGGAGACACAGTGGAGAGAGAATCGAGACACAGTGTAGAGAGAATTGAGACACAGTGTGGAGAGAATCGAGACACAGTGGAGAGAGAATCGAGACACAGTGTGGAGAGAATTGAGACACAGTGTGGAGAGAATCGAGACACAGTGTGGAGAGAATCGAGACACAGTGTGGAGAGAATGGAGACACAGTGTGGAGAGAATCGAGACACAGTGGAGAGAGAATCGAGACACAGTGTAGAGAGAGAATCGAGACACAGCGTGGAGAGAATCGAGACACAGTGTAGAGAGAATTGAGACACAGTGTGGAGAGAATCGAGACACAGTGGAGAGAGAATGGAGACACAGTGTGGAGAGAATCGAGACACAGTGGAGAAAGAATCAAGACAGTGTAGAGAATGTGCACTGTCCCAGCTTGCAGTTGCTGTAGCTGCTCATACATTAATTCTACTTAATCAACAAACAAGAGTAAAACAAAAAGAAGTGTCACTCAGTAGTAGTTTCTAATTTCATTTTTCTGTCATAAATGTTAATTTTCATATTAAATGTAATGAAACAGAAGCATAAAAACACAAAACTTGGGTTGTATCCTATAATTTAATAAATTTGTTATCATCTAATTTTATATTTAATTTTATATTTCAAATCAATACCACCATATGAAAAACCATTCGATACAGGAGGAGCCTCTGTTCATATCTACAAAACCTGAGAGAAAAGGGATGGACAAGGTTTCTTGTTTGTTTCTTGATTGGGTTATTCCAAGACAGACATTCTCTGTTAGCTCTGGCTGTCTTGGAACTGACTCTGAAGCCTAGGTAGTCCAGGCTGGCCTCGAACTCATAGAGATCAGCCTGCTTCTGCCTCGTGAGTGCTGGGATTAGAGGTGTGTACCACCACTGCTCACTGAAGGAAGGTATTTATAGTTTTACTTAATTTTCATGTTTTATGACTTTATTTAAAACTCTTTGGAGGAAAATAACATATTTCACAGACAAGTACATAAGAAAATCAATGATAACTGTGGGTCCACTACTTTCCCCACCATGTAACACTAAGGGGTTCTTAGGAGGGAGCTGAGAGATGTCGTAACTCAAGTGAGCCTCAGGCTCATAGCAGAGCCTCCTCGAGGGATAAGAACCAGGTTGTACACATTGGTATTTGGGTTAAGAAAATACGCATTTTTCAATTGTTACAGGAATAATTTTTTTAAAATTGTCATTTCAGACCTAATAGAGCATACAAAAACAAAAGAAACTTTATTACTTAAAATTTTCCTTAATTTCAAAGAATAAAAACATAAGCAATTAAGAAATTTTCATGCATGTTCAAAGAAAATGTTCTATGTGACCGAGAATAACAATCAAGAATTTAATACTTGAAGAATAATAAGTAGCATTTGAAGCACGGGGCTAACTGATTATCATCGTTTAGGAGAATTCAAAAGGAGCTCAAACAGCAGGGAATTGTGGGCTCTGATGGCTGTTTAATTCCTGTTCCTTAACAACCAAATCTGGAGCAAATCACTTTTATGTGAATTTGTATGTATGTATGTTACTAAGAAATCTACCTCTTGGGCTGGAGATGGCTCAGTGCTTAAGAGCACTGGCTGCTCTTCCAGAGGACCCAGCAACTGCAGGGTGGCTCACAAGCACCTGCAATGAGATCTGGCGCTCTCTTCTGGCACTCAGGTCTATAAGTAGGCAGAACATAATAAGCAAATAAATCTTGTGTTTTCTTTTCTTTCTTCTTTCCAGAGCTGAGGACTGAACCCAGGGCCTTATGCTTGCTAGGCAAGTGCTCTACCACTGAGCTAAATCCCCAACCCAATCTTGTGTTTTCAAAAAAAAAAAAAAAAAGAAGAAAGAAACAAACAAACAAACAAAGGAAGAAACAAAGAAAGAAATCGGCATCTCCTTTGGAGAAGTGAGAAGCAGTGTGTGAATGCAAGAAAATTGAGATAAAGTTTTGAAAGGATAATTGCTACAGCATCTGCACATGACAGATTCCGGTTTTGAGCCCAGCATATGAAGTTATCTTTGGCAATGTCATAAGGATAATGAGCAGAGAAGATGAACAACAGTGACTTCAACACTAAGTCATAAGAAGGCCACAGTCACGTCCAAGAAGTCTGGAAACGGCATGGCTCTGAGCCAGTCAAAGCTCCCACACGGAGCCTAAGTAACACTAAGGCAGGGGATAAGAAAACAGAGAGGCTGCAGACAGACCCACTGACGTCAAAGAGAAGTGGAGGAAAGTGATAGACAGTAGCCTCTACGTTCTCACCTCTTTCTCCCCAAGACACCAAAAGAGGAAACTAAAGTGGGATATTAAGGCTGAAGGAAGGTGGCAAGTCTTACCTGACCTAAGGTAAACACTCTATGAACACTTCAGATATACAGCACCTGCCTTTAATATTCTGTGCTGGTGAAGTAAGGCATAATAGTACACATGGAAACACATACTATTGTCATCCCAATGGGTAGAAATGCTCAGTGGGTAAAACAGCTAACCATACAAGCCTGGCAGCCAAGGGTTTGTTTCTTCAATTCAAGAGCACAACACGAAACAATAACATGGTAGCACATGTCTAGAATCTCAACATTTTATGTGAGATGAGAGACTGAGACTGAAGAATCATTTGGAAGCTTGAGGGCCAAGTAGAATGGCGTATTAACATAGCAGCAGAGAACAAGGAAGACCATGACTTAAAACAAGGTAGAAGGATCAATCAACAGAAGTTTTCTGATCACACACACACACACAAACACACACACACAAACACTCACATGTACATGCATGCGCACACACACTGTGGTACATGTACATGCACACATACCACATGTATATAGTTATGCATACACACATGTTATGCATACACACATACACACATGCACATACACACATGAAGCTTATTAACTTTGAAGAAAAAAGCATTATATTTGTAATAATGGGTGCCCACATATCTAAATAAAAATGGATAGTTTTGTCTATTGCTGTCTTAGTTTGCTTTCTATTGTTGTAATAAAAGCCTATGACCAAAAGCAATGTGGGGAGGAAAGGATGTATTTCATCTTGCACTTCAGGCAATACACTGCCCTTAGAAAGTCAACACAGGTACTCAAGCATGGCAGAAACCTGGAAGTAAGAACTGAAACAGAGACTATGGAGAAGCATAGTTACTGGTGCTCTCTTTGTCTTCCTCATCTGGCTTTCTTATACTACCTAGGAGCACTTGCCCTGGAGTGGCACTGCCCACTGAGAGCTGGGTCCTTCTACACCAATCATGAATTAAGGAAATTACCTACAATTAAAGGCTCACTCCATGAGATGGAACCCATTCCTGAGAATGTTCAGGGGGCCATGAACCTGGGACAAGATAGGATATTGGCTCAGAACAGAATAGTTCTGTTAGAGAAATAGAGCAGTAAAATGACCCCTAACTATATTCTGCTATACTCTCTAGTGTGTCTCTCAGCCACATTCACAGAAGCTTAATCCTGCAGTATGTAGAAGGAAACAAAAAGAGACCCACAACCGGAAAATGTGCTAACTCTGAAAGACCTTGGAACATTCAGTCCTAAATGGGGTATCTCCCTCAAACTCCTCCCCTCAGGGCCAGGGCAAACAAACAAACAAAACAAAACAAACAAACAAAATCAAAGAGCCAGGAGTGATGGAAGACAGCAGTGAAAAATGTTCTCCTGTCACAACAGGACTGGTGAGCGTACAGAGACTGTGGCAGCAAGCACAAGGTCTGCACACTTCTGAGTCAGAATGCTGGGGGGAGGGGAGGGGACATGATCTGCAGTCCCCAACTTAGGAACCATCTCCAAGTGACAACTGCTCGCAAAGGAAAAAAGTTTTCTTCAGTGGAGTTTCGTGGGTGTACAAACCATGTTCATCTACTGAAGGGCCCAGACCTAGCGTGGATGATATTTTGTGTTGTCATGGTTTATCTGGGCATTTTTTTTAACATTAAAAATATTTTGTTTGGGGGTTGGGGATTTAGCTCAGTGGTAGGCGCTTGCCTAGCAAGCGCAAGGCCTAGGTTAGGTCCCCAGCTCGAAAAAAAAACCAAACAAACAAAAAAAAACATTTATTAAAAATATTTTGTTTGTATATTACGGCTTCTGATTTTGTATATATGGATTTTGTGTGTGTGTGTGTGTGTGTGTGTGTGTGTGTGTGTGTTGGGTACATGTAGTTCTCATGATTTTTCTTTGTTCTTTAATTCTTTTCATGTTCAGTGTTTGTTTTGGTCTGTTTTGGGTTTTGTTTGTTTGTTTGTTTTTGCCTGTTTGTTTTTAAAGAGGGTTTGTAAGGGTGAGGAGATGGGAAGGTTCTGGGAAGAGATGGAGGAGGAGAAACTGTGATTACAATATACTGTATAAAAATCTATTTTTAATTGAAAAAGCAAAAGTCCTACAGACTTGCCTACAGGCAATCTGGATGGGGGAAGTTTCCCAATTGAGGGTCTGTCTTCACATGCCTCTAGCTTATGCCAAGTGACATTAGTTAATCAGTTTACGGAATACGTGGACCAAAGTATCACAAAATACTTGTAATAACTTACTTTATAGGTTAAAAAAGCTAAATATAGTATATGCTAAATAAATACTGAAGTACTATAATAGGACACTTTCCAAAATTAAAAGATACCTTCATTCTATAATTTTTCCCTTCATGACTCTCTCTACCTTATCCAAAATGCATCCCACTTGACAAGAGACAAATGGTTAATAATTCCAAACAGAAGCCCTTATAATAAAAAGGTACATGGTAGACGTTTGCAAACAAGAGTCGGCAAAACTTGTTGTGCATCAAACTTTGAAAACACATTTAAAGACCATTTAAGTATCAATAAAGCATTTACTTTATAAGCAGTAAATTTCTTCTACCTGGAATGTTGCACAAAAAGTCCCAGAGTTGTTCTTCTTCCATGTGGCTCGTAAATACATTTCCGAATGTCTGTGGGGATAAGTGACACCAATACAGAACTTCAAAGATGGTGCCCACCACACTGCAGCCTGCACTCTGCTTACTCTCCATGCCAGCAGCTTGTTCTTGAAAAGAGTGGGGATGAGGAGAAGAAACCTTATTCTCATCACTTCTCTTGGCCTTGTGCTACGACACAATTGAGTTGCAATTGAGAAGCCCACACTCTCTGAGAGATACAATCATTCAGCATCAGCAGTTCAGATGCATCTATGTATGGGTAGCTATTATAAAATATCTGTGAGAAGAACCATAATGATATCATTTCAAGAAGTGAGGCCAGTTTTCCTGTATGTCAGAATTTTTTTTATCTGAAGGTAATTTTTTTGTCTAAATTTTCATTTAAAAATAATTTACATTCAAGAAATAGTTTTTAAACCCAAGATAGCTCAGAAAACTAAAAGTGAAGCATGAGAAAATTCATGTTCTTTGAATCATGGAATCAACTCTGAAAAACAAATTGTGAATATTTCCTAAGTATATTGACACAATCATTTCAGAATGAAGCAAATTTTCAATCAGTTCCTTTACTAAACCTCATGAATAATTATAAAACTACAAAGCTACTTTATTGCCCCTAGCATCCCGCCTCTGGCTGACTATGGCTTCCTTTAGAATTCAGTAATGAGAGGATCAGGCATTATTGAATTTATATGGCACATAGAATTGAGAAATAATTCCTATTTTGCTTGAATAATAAACTACTATATCATAATAAACAAAATATTTATTGAGTTAAAGGTAGTATCAAATCATGCCTTATATTATTTTTAATGACTTCTAGTAATATAATCTAGGGTCATTGGTAAAGAAGACATTTCTTTCAAATTCTTTAAAAATTTTATTTATTGGGCTTGCTTTTAAGAGGCCACTCTTATCCAGAAATTTAAAAAAAATACCATAAATTTTATGAAGCGAGCACTTCTAGTTTTTCTTACTAATATCAATTTTAACCAAATTAGTTTTTATTGAACTAGTCATTGCTGTCCACCTTCTTTGTCTTCTCCATGCAATATAAACTATTTGCTTATTTGTGTGTGTGTGTGTGTGTGTGTGTATGTGTGTGTGTGTGTGTGTTTGACACTGACTCTGTTACCTGGGATGGACAAGTACCACACTTACCCACCATGGTCAGCTCATAGATGGGCACATGACCAACAGGGACCTTCCCAAAGAGTTTGCTGTAGAGTACTGACAATATTTGATAAGCTGGTAGAGTAGGCTGGAAGATGCTTTGGGTAACTATTTGGGGAAGAATGTTACTAAAAATTAATGTGCTACAGTAAAAAATAGAAATAAGACTTTTTTTCTGGAATTATTTTCCAATTCTCAAGCATGCTGTTCAACCCTGAGATTCATTTGCTGGGTCATTAAATGTGCTTCCCCATCGCCTTTTCTTTTGTCCATCTAGAATGCTGTCCACTCAAGGACTGAGAAATGGTATCTTCAGGGCATTAAATAATTAAATGTAAGTCATTAAATAATGATCTCACAGCAACTACTGCCACCTACACTGGGCCTGTTAAAGATTTATCTCTTCCCAAAAAGCAACTGAAAGAATCAGATGCAGATACTAGCACCCAACCAATGGACAGAAGCCGGGGACACCTGTGGTTAAATTGGGAAAGAGCTGGAAGAGGCTGAGGAGGAGGGTGACCCCATGGGAAGACCAAGAGTCTCAACTCAGCTGGACCCCTGAGATCTCTCAGACACTGAGCCACCAACCAGGCAGCATATACTAGCTGGTCTGATGCCCCCTACACATATACGGCAGAGGACTGCCTGGTCTGGCCTCAGTGAGAGAAGATGCACCTAACCCTTGAGAGACTTGAAGCCCCAGGAAGTGTGGAGGTCTGGAGGGGTAGGAGCTGACATCCTCTTGGAGTCCCTACTTGGGTTGGGGGGAGGAGGTATGGGATAGGGAGTGGTCAGAGGCAGACTGGGAGGGAGATGAAGACTGGACTGTAAAAAAAAAGGATATAATAATAATAATAATAATAATAATAATAATAATAATAATAATAATACTGGGTCTCTCAACCATCAGTCATTGCAGGGAGAGTTACACAGGGGCATCCCCCTTTACTGAACTATTGGCTTCTGATGGAATCAGAGGCAGAGGGAGCCATTGCTTTCATTGTGAACCCACTGATGAGCCCACCAGACTCTAATGAATAGATCTAAGTCTATGTGGCCTGGTGGATCACAAACCATAATGATAGGGATACTGAAAAAGAACACATAGAGGTCAGGGGGATTGACAAGTAAGACTGGGAAAGGTGAGGGAAATCAGAATGCACTTTCTACATGCACGGAGCTATCAAGAAACACATTTAACAAGAATTGTCATTTAGAGCTCTCTCTCTCTCTCTCTCGCTCTCTCTCTCTCTGTCTCTCTCTGTCTCTCTCTCTCTCTCTGTGTGTGAGTGTGTGTGTGTGTGTGTGTGTGTGTACACATGCATACACATTCATTTGTGCAGCATGCACACATGCCATACAAGGTGGTAATACTCCAAAAAGCATAGACTACCTGACAAAAATCCCCATTACTCAGTGCCACAAGAGAAACTCCCCTTTCTATCCTTAGATAACTTAGCTCTCATCCCTCAGCAAAGAGTGTCTTTACCCTACAGATGAAGGCTAGATACAATGAAGATCCGTAGATAATCGGAAGGCAGAAAAAGGTGTCAGGGTGCCCAGCTCCAGTTAGTACATCTAGAATACAGCTCTGCACCCAGGGTTCAGGGAACACCACAGAAGGGGGAGGCACTGGAAGAGTCAGGAGACTGGCAGCTCTACTCATAGATATGTCTTCCAATCCTGACAGGCAAGTCACACCCATGAAGTCTCAATAATAAAGTTGCCTAAACAAGACCTGCACAATGGCTATGGTGATCACATGCCAACATGGATGGGGGAATTTTCACAAGCCTCCACCTAGATTTAACTATATTTAAAACTATAGTTAATCAATGGCTTCTGAGAGAGAGTCTGTTTTCTCTAAGATGAGCTAGGTCCCTGACAAGTTCAATCCAAAATGGTCAGCTCTAAACATTTGCACAAACGAATAATACTAGTAATACTAGATGCCTTCAATACATCAATAGCATATATATATACATATATATACATATATATATATTACATAAAGAAAACAAGGTCTTGAATTTGACAGGCAGTTGGAAGAGTTAGGTGTTGGACATAGGCATGAAAATGATGTGAATATAGTGCTCATGTATAAAATTCTTAAAAAAGTAGTATTCTTACTATATGTTATGCATAGGATATTTACCAAGATATGCACAGGACAGCAAGGTAAGGGCCCATGACTGTCATTCCTGCTTGTGTCCGTTGTCCTGACATAAATGATAGTAGCATCCTTTCATTCATTTTTGAATTTTTTATTTAACTTTATGAGAATGAGTGTTTGCCTGTATGTAAATTGTTTGCATGCCTGGTGACTGCTAGGCCAGAAGAGGGCAATGAATACCTTAGAACTAGAGTTAGAGATAATGTGAGTGATGGGAAATTTCTCTCTCCAACCCATAAGGCCTGGTAGAAGAGAGGCATCAAACAGTGTAGATGTGTTTAGGGCTGTGTCTTGGGAACCTGGTAAAAAGCAAGGCCTTTGTCAAACACTCAGTCATTAGTTTTCTTTTCCTTTTGATTTGTTTTCTTTATATCCTTGAGGGTAGTCTTCCGTTCTTTCTTCTTCTGCTATTCCCCAAGTCCTTTCAGTGGAAACTCACTGTGGATTCACTTTTTTTAACCTACTTTTTTTTCAGAGTCAGGGGAGACCCGTGTATTTTTGCTGGCACTAGATGACAGAAGGACACAAGGTTAATGTTAACAGAGTGGAATTGAGCACAATTTAATTGTTATAGTATTTTTTGTTTTATTGTTTGTTTTGACTTTCACCCACTTACAAAGTTAGTCTTGGTGAGGTTCAGGACATGGTAGTTCCCAAACTTGGCATTTGGGAATACAGGAAAATCATTTCTGCTCTCTCTGACCTTCTCTTCTGAGGCAGGGAACAAAAGAATTCTACTTTCCTTTAAAGCAGGTCATGAGGCATCACTCAGAGGTGTTCTCTCTGTACCAGGAAGGAAGCAAACCCCTCACTTCTATAGATACAGGCTCATGGGGAATCTAAACAAGCATTACTAAGTTAATGTGTTAATTCCCACTAGACCATGCTCTTCTTGATTAGTCATATTTGGGACAATAGTGCACACATCAAAATATTCACGCTGGGCTGCAGGAATGCTTACTGTCCTTGTATGGCATATGATAGCTCACAGTCATCTATGATTCCAGTTTAATGGGATCTGACCTTTTCTTTGGCCTCAAGAGGCTCCTGGATGCAGGAGGTATACATAAATCCAAGCAGGCTGGTATACTCATAAATAAGTTTAAAATAAATATTCTTTTTAAAAAGATAAGAAATATGCAGGCTACTCTATTTTCATTGCTCTTCTTTATGAAAAGCTGCTGCAGCAATATTTATGGCAAACAAATGTCTATGTTTAAGGTGGCCTTTGTTTAAGTGCCTAGCCATGAACTTTGTAATGCGTGAAGCCAGACATTACTTCTCTCTTGCAGTTGCTTCTTCTCTCTAGTCCTTTCTTTGTTTCTGCCTTCTTTCTTCTGCCTCTGGGTAAGACATTGGTTTGTCTGCTAACAATTCTTTAGGTATGTTTGTATGATGCTTTCAATAGTGAAAAAGAGGAAAATTGGCAAGGTATTTTCAGAAGGATGAGGTAGAAGGATAGACCAAGAGAGACAAGCCAGCCAAGGCTACAGAACAACATCCTGTCTCCATAAACAAACAAAGAAATAAATGAATAAATAATGAGCTCTAGCTACCTAAGGCATCACTGTGTAAAAAATATCATTTCCTTTTTCATTAGTCACCATAATTTTACTCATGAGAAATTCTCCAATGTGACCAAAATCTAGCTTGTCCTGGTCACTCTTGTTGTCTTCCTTAGAGCTGAATCACTCTTACATAGTTTTTCTCCCCCTCTCATTCTCGGTGCTAGTGAAGGTTGTGAGGCCAGAATCTCAACATGGTGCATTAATTGCAGTGTTTTGTTTTTCTTTTGTGATATACCCGACTGTGGGACTTTTCTTTTGACAATGATTTCCCTTTAACTAAGACAGAATAAGCAAGACCATGTTGAGTTTTCAGACCACTGGGTCTTTGGAAAGTAGACAGAAGAGAGCTGGGAGAATTAGATGGACTGGAGTTAATACTTTAGTATTGGCAGTTTTGAAGTCCTATTGTTTAACTCAGGGTTAACCAGTAACAATACTCAGTGATGCTGCTGCTACTTCAAATTACATTGCGTCCATCAACATTTTATACATTAAAAAAGTTTAAACCAGTTCTTCTTGTCTATATTATTTGAAGGGGTGTTTTCACTGTGAACACCGTTTTAAACTCTTTTTAAACACTAGACTTGTTAGTGCTTCTAAGAGATTTATTTGTGTTAAACAAAGAACTCTAAAGCTCCAGGAGACTGTTTTTATTACGAACACAGATTTACATGTACACTGTACACTAGCATTTTGCTCTCCAAGGCTGTATAACTTTTACTTTCTACAAGATGTCAGTGAAAAGCTCCTGCTGAGTCACTGAGATAGAGTAGGCAGCAATATTACAGTAGAATAAGCCATGTGCTCAGGAAGGCTGGATCAACCAGGCACCAACAGCATCACTAACAACAACAATAACAATAACAACAACAAAAAGCCTGGAAGATTATCTTTGACAAAGATTTTAGACCAAAAATGTAAGAACAGAATCTACAGAATTCAGAACAAGAAACCCAAAACAGAAGACCTATACACTATCCATGGTGGGGGTGGGGTTCGATATCACATAAAACAGCGTGAAGGAAACAATGTTTAAGTGTCACAACATAGTTCACTATGACAAACAACAAAGTAAAATTTGAATCTGATTTTCAAGTTGGTTTAATTATGCTGCGTTTAGCACTCCTGCCTTCATTTGCCATCCCATCAGAGCGCAGCACTCCAGGTTCTGACTTAGTTGAACTTCTCTGACTTGTATATTCATTTACTTCTATCATTTATAAGGTTTGTCCTCCCCACTTTTCACCAACAATCAAACCCCTGGAAACTAAGCTTGATGTACCGAGATGACAGTTGCATACACAGCCTCTAACAGTGCTTGAAACTACTTGATGCCCACTCAATATTAGTTTAATAGAGAAACTAGTTATAAAACCAACCAGTT
This sequence comes from Rattus rattus, assembly GCF_011064425.1. NCBI lineage: Eukaryota > Metazoa > Chordata > Mammalia > Rodentia > Muridae > Rattus > Rattus rattus. Next base: position 218,169,632 of record NC_046156.1, read on the forward strand.
AATTTCTAGAAACTCACCCTTCTCACCCTTAGACTCATCTCTAAACTACTGTATTCTCTTTTTAATTCACCTAAGACATTTACTTTCAGAAAACAATGGTTCTTCTTACCTTTAACGAGGATCACTTGAAAAATCATGTGGAAAAATTATCCCATTTCTCTATATCTGTTTCCTCATTTGCAAAATAGTCTTAACAACCGAAGGGTCATAAAAAAAAAACTACCGTGTGAAATCCCATTGAGTTTCTTAGGGGAAACATGCGCAAAAGCTCATGATAGCAGGGTCACTTGTAGGCTGATGTCCAATCCCATTACTCATCTAAAATTACATGGAAGTACACTAACTACCAAGAACAACAGATATTCCTGTAGTCATAGAAGACATTTTAAGTTTCAAAATAAGATGAAATAACATATTTCACTCATTGTCAAGAAGATTGGATCTGATTCCGTGGGGATGAAACATCATATTTGTGAAGACTCTCAAGTATTACTAATAGAATCTGAAAAAAAAAAAACATATTTTACCTAGTTCTCATCTGTATGACAGCTGCTAGGGAAGTCCCTGATCAGGCACGTAGGTATCCAAAACAAGAGGAATTTCATCTACAAGACACTAGTGTATGATTGCATCTGGGGCTTTCTTCCTGGTGTGTTTTCCAAGGGTCAAACTCAGATCAAGGCTTGGAGGTTTCAGAGCAAGTGTTTTTACCTGCTGTAGCCTTCTGCAAGAGCAGCAAGTTTTCTTAACTATGAGCCTTCGCTTCAGCCACTTAATGAAAATTGTTGAAATGTGTTCTATCTGCAAGGTATGCTGTTTGAACAGAGTAAGGAAGCAGAGATAACATGGTATGTATGCTGTTTCTGCTGGTCTGCAGCTCACAGTGGCTCTGCTGCTCAACAAGCTGTGGGACAACAGGAGCAGGAGCAACATTGCCTGGAGCCTGTCAAAACCTCCACCTGGTGAATCAGACACAATCAGATACAATGCTGTAACTTCATCATCAGCTCGTGGGTGTCTGTACCTTAACAACAAACTTGATTGATATAATCATACCGCATCCACCCACCTACATTGCCACCCATGTCTCTGTAGACACAACAGCATTGACTGCTGTTTCTGAGACTATACTGATTCTCCATGTTACTTAGTCCACTGTCATTCCCAGAAAGGCCCTTGGGAAGCACAGAGGTACTTTCTCCTGCTCTCAGTAAGTATATGTTACAAATTCAATTAAGAAAACATCGATTAATCAAAGTCCAGTAGTGCAATTATCATTATTGCAAACACGGCCAATAACATCAGTGTTAGGTGAGCTAAGAATACTGAGAAGGAGCCCATTTTGGCTTTAAGGAGTTTCCTAAAGGGAGGTTCTGATTATACCTATGAAATGGTACTCATATGCAACAAAAGGCAAAGCTAAGGGGTTGGGGATTTAGCTCAGTGGTAGAGCGCTTGCCTAGCAAGTGCAAGGCCCTGGGTTTGGTCCCCAGCTCCGAAAAAAAAGAAAAAAGAAAAAGGAAAAAAAAAAAGGCAAAGCTAGATTCTGCAGGATGTCTGATATTATCTATAATTGTGTTACATGACAGGAAATTATATACATGACAAGAGAATTTGAGCTGATTCATTAATTTTAGGTCAACTGTCACTCACTAGTGCTAGGCAAACATTAGCCTCTAGGTTGCTAGCTCTGTTCCTTGGTTCCCTTTGGGCATTTAGCAATATAGTTGAACACAAAGCACACTATGGCAGTTATATTTTTGTGGTTGCTGGCTGCTCCCTACACTTGCTCAGCACTGTAACTTGCTGTACATTATGAGACTCTGCTTGAAGCCTTGTGGTTTGGAGGTCAATGCACAAACCCCTGAAGCCAACTGCATGAATCCAGCAATGCTCTGCTGCCTACTAGCTGGGCAACTTAGTTTTTGTCTGTGTTTCAGCTTCCTTCTCTGTTGAGTAGTGTGTGCCAACACAGTACTATCATGAGTTAGTGAAAGAATACATGTAAAGCCTTTAAACTCCATGCCTGGGACATTTTAAATATTATATATTTGCTAGGTTGCTTTTATATTACATGGACTATCATTAGGAACTAAGAAGTATCATCAAGAATTAGTTTGGAGGCAATAGGCAAAGGATATGTTAGTCCACATCATTCAAACATCACTTAGCCAAAAAGGCCACTCAACTGACAACTAGCAATGTGACAATTGTTTGTTCTTTTGATACCACTTGTAAAAACCTTGCAGGCTGTTTGGTCTCCACAAAGTCATTAACAAAATGATTGTCTTGAGTTTTGAAAGTCAATAATTCAAAGTACTGTTTTGCAATTAAGAGCCTTCTGAAACATCTGTAAATGGGAAGTTTGTTTCCTTTGGATTCAACTTAAAACCAACAGGAATCCTCTATCGGGCAGTTGAAATGGATATAATGAGTGTCAGAACTTGTCTACCATTACAATCAGCTGTTTTTTTAAAAACTATGTTTAGCAACATAAAACTTCATTGAAAATACTTCATCTTATATAAGAAAACTTGCCACTTATGGCAAGAACATGGTTAAAAGATTTAGAATATGTGACACATTTACTATTAATTTATTTAACTTTTATTATTTCTAAGCCTGAGCAAAAATATCTATTTCTCTATATGTTTTGCTGATAGTTTTAACACAAATAGAAAGCCTGACAAGACATTTTTAACTGAAAGCTGAATATATCATTAACAGTTTGGGATACTTTATATCATATGGCTATTAAGAAAAATATTATGCCAAGTATATTGTACATAAGCAAGGCCTGTTTTAGAAATTATTTATAAAAATGCTTTCTGATTAAAAAGCCAAAAATTATGCTGCTTAGTTAATGATACTTTAATGTTTTGTTTTCCTAACCAGATGGTCAAACACATAAATTATCAAATGCTATTCTAAATTCTGTGAGGCATGAATTAAATAAAGACAGTTTCTGTAAAAATAAGTACAAATTTACTCTTACAATCATCATTACAATAGTTAGTAACATCCCACGAGTATGCTGTTTCTTAAAATGACAAGAATTCTGTAGGAGCTTAAAATAGTGATCTCTCAACTGACTGGTAGATTCTGACATTTCATCTTCAAGGCATTTGAAGTAGCTAGGAAAATTCAATATTGAACAAAACTAAAACTGCCACACAAAGTAAATGATCTTATAATAAGTGATATTTTAGAGCACTTCAGCAAATACATGAATGTTTTCCATAAGAACCACGCCTGAGATTGTAAGTCTTTTTTAAACAGTATCATGAAATACATACCAGAAGGTGGCCATTAGTTTTTAAAAACATATGGTGAATTCATTTGTTGAAACAGTGTATCAATCATAAGTACATTTGCTTTGCCTTTACTAAGTTGTTAACAGAAAAGTCAAAAATGTAAGCATCAATTTTTTTCAGCTAGCTTTACTTTATCAATTGTGGAGCACTTCTGTGGAACGATGCTCTTAAGTTTCAATGCTAACCTCAAAGTAACTCTCTGAAATTTGTCATATGTTATTCATGTATTTACCTACACTCTCGAAACATTCAGAAAAAATATGAAGAAGATCAATATGAAATAACCAAATAACAAGGAGACAGTCCAAAGTGGCTAAGTTTTGTCTCCAAGTGAATCTTCCAGTGCCAGCAATGGGTTACATTTCATCAACCTCTTCCCCATGGGAACCCCCAGAATAATCCAGGATATTGCCAAGGCTATTAGTTGTTCTCCACAATCTGACAGTGAGACCCTATTGCTGAAGTCAACACCAAAACAAATTACCTGAATGTAGAGAAGTTGAGCTTGGTGCCTACATAGAGCCTTCACCCTATTATTCATCGTACTAGAAGGTATTCTAATTGCGACCAAAAGAAGAAAAGTAGACAGCACCTCATTAAACCCTTCAGTCTAAAATAATGCCTGCCTACAGGATCTGCCAGGACAATAGCAGCACAAAGCTTATCAGAGTCATCAAAGGATTTCTGACTGGACTTAAGGAGAGTCTGTGAGATGGAACCAATCCCTGACACTGCCTCCATGGCCAAGGACCTGAGCCTCAAGAAATCATGGCATAGGAGAAAGCCAAATACTACTTTCCTGATAAGGATATAGCAATAAAATGACTTCTAATGACTTTCTGCTATCCTCATAGCTAAGTGTCTTGCTCAGACATCATCAGAGATGCTTTCTCCTGCAGTAGATAGGAAGAAATTCAGAGACCCATAGCCAGACAATGTGAAGACAGCAAGAGACCTTGGAACTCTCAGTGGCAAGGACTTGCCAGATCGAGTCCCAGCACTAAAAGGAGAAATAGACAGAAAACGCATTCCTACTCTGAGGTCATCTCCAAAGAAAAAACACTCACAAGTGAAAAGTGAGTTCACGGCTGAAAGCCAGTCTCCAGGAGTACTGACACCCTAAGAGCAGAGGTAAGACCAACTCTTCTGCTCCAAGCAACCCACATGGTGGCCTAAGAACACAACAAACACAGGAGAAGTCTGGGATAGGACTCCACCAGTTTCTGCCTGCACCCAGAGCTGACCAGGTCCCACAGGTCTCTGTGCCCAAACCCCTTGGGAGAGAGAGCTGGATTCTCAGACATGCAGACAATACTGAGAACTCAGAGGAGACAACTACTTCTGCTCACATTCCCGGCCCAAGACGAATCTGGGCACAGGAACCTAGGAGCAGTCAAGAGCAGGACCCTTTGGGTTTCTGCCTGCACCAGGAGATGACAGGGTCCCACAACTCTCTATATTCAGATCTGGCTGAAAGAAAACAGGTACACAGGAGTGCTGACACACAGACTTATAGAACAGTCAAGACACTGTCAGAGTCATCAAGACAAACTAACACCAGAGACAACCTGATGGCAAGAAGCAAGCACAGGAACCTAAGCAACAGAAACCAAGACTATTTGGCATCATCAGAGCCCAGTTCTTCTACCAAAGCAAATACTGGATATCCAAACACACCTGAAAAGCAAGATTTGGATTTAAAATCACATCACATGTTGATGATAGAGGACTTTAAATAACTCCCTTAAAGAAATATGGGACAACACAGGTAAACAAGTAGAAGCCTTTAAAGAGGAAACAGAAAACTCCCTTACAGGAAAACACAACCAAACAGGTGAAGGAATTGAACAAAACCATCCAGGATTTAAAAATGAAAATAGATACAATAAAGAAATCACAAAGGGAGACAATACTGGCGATAGAAAACCTGGAATCAGGAGTCATAGATGCAAGCATCACCAACAGAATACAAGAGATAGAAGAGAGAATCTCAGGGGCAGAAGATACCATTGAAAACATTGACACAACCATCAAAGATAATGTAAAATGCAAAAAGCTCCTAACCCAAAACATCCCGGAAATCCAGGACACAATGAGAGGACCAAACTTAAGAATAATAGGTATAAAAGAGAGGGAAAACTCCCAACTTAAAGGGCCAGTAAATATCTTCGACAAAATTATAGAAGAATACTTCCCTAACCTAAAGAAAGAGATTCCCATAAACATACAAGAAGACTATAGAACCCTTAACAGATTGGACCAGAAAAGAAATTCCTCCTGTCCTATATAGTGAAAACACAAAATGTACAAAACAAAGAAAAAGTATTAAAGCAGTAAGGAAAAATCTCAAGTAACATATAAGGGCAGACCTATCGGAATTACACCAGACTGCTCACCTGAGACTATAAAAGCCAGAAGATTCTGGGAAGATGTCATGCAGACACAAAGAGAACACAAATGCCAGCCCAGGCTACTGTATCCACCAAAGCTCTCAATTAACATAGATTGAGAAACCAAGATATTTCATGACAAAACCAAATTTACACAGTATCTTTCTACAAGTCCATCCCTAAAAAGACTAATAGATGGAAAATTTCAACACAAGGAGGGAGACTACACCCTAGAAAAAGCAAGAAAGTAATCTCCTTGTAATTAACCCAAAAGAAGAGAGTCACACAAACATAATTTCATCTCTAAAAACAAAAATAACAGGAAAAAACAAACACTATTCCTTAATATCTGTTAACAACAATAGACACAGTTTCCCAATAAAAATACGTAGACTAACAGACTGGATATATAATGAGCACGCAGCATTTTGCTGCATACAGGAAGCACACCATAGTGACAAAGACAGACAGAGTAAAAGGCTGAAAACAACTTTCCAAGCAAATGGTCCCAAGAAACAAGGTGGAGTAGCCATCCTAATATCAAATAAAATTGACTTTCAACCAAAAGTTATCAAAAAAGATAAGGAAGAACACTTCATATTCAACAAAGGAAAAATCCACCAAGATGAACTCTCAATCCTAAATATCTATGCCCCAAATACAAGGGCACCTACATACGTAAAAGAAACCTTACTAAAGCTCAAAACACACATTACACCTCACACAATAATAGTGGGAGATTTCAACACCCCACTCTTGTCGATGGACAGATCATGGAAATGGAAACTAAACAGAGACATATGGAAACTAACAGAAGTTATGAACCAAATGGATTTAACAGATATGTATAGATCATTCCATCCTAAAACAAAAGAATATACCTTCTTCTCAGCCCCTCATGGTAGATTCTCCAAAATTGACCATATAATCAGTCACAAAACAGGCCTCAACAGACACAGGATGATTGAAACAATTCCATGCACCCTACCAGATCTACATGGACTAAGGCTGCTCTTCAATAACCACAAAAATGGCAGAAAGCCCACACATGCATGGAAGCTGAACAACACTCTACTCAATGAGATGTCTTAGAATTTAATGAAACTGAAGGCACAACATAACCAAACTTATGAGACACAAGACACTCCAAAAGAAACTGGAGAGAGCATACATTAGCAGCTTGACAGCACATCTAAAAGGTCTAGGAAAAAAAAAAGAAGAAGCAAATACACCCAAGAAGAGTAGACGGCAGGAAATAAACTCAGGGCTGAAATCACCAAGTCAATACAAAGAATCAGCAAAACTAGGAACTGGTTATTTGGAAAAAAAAATTAACAAGATAGATAAACCCTTAGCCAGACTAACCAGAGGGTACAGAGAGTGTGTCCAAATTAACAAAATCAAAAAGGAAAAGGGAAAGATAACAATATAATCTGAGGAAATTTAAAAAAAATCATCAGATCCTACTACAAATGCTTATATTCAACAAAACTGAAAAATCTGGATGAAATGAAAAATTTTCTAGACAGATACCATGTACTAGATTTAAATCAGGAACAGATAAACCATCTAAACAGTCCCATAACTCCTAAAGAAATAAAAGCAGTCATTAAAAGTCTCCCAACCAATAAAGTCCAGGACCAGATAGGTTTAGCGCAGAATTCTATCAGACCTTCATATAGAAGACCTCATACCAATACTATCCAAACTATTCCACAAAATAGAAACAGAAGGAGCACTACCCAATCCCTTCTACGAAGCCACAATTACACTTATACCTAAACCACACAAAGACCCAACAGAGAAAGAGAACGTGAGACCAATTTCACTTATACATATGGACGCAAAAATAACCAAATCAAATCCAAGAACACATCAAAATGATCATCCATCGTGATCAGATAGGCTTCATCCCAGGGAAGCAGAGATGGCTCAGTATATGGAAATCCATCAATGTAATCCACTATATAAACAAACTCAATGAAAAAAACCACATGATCATCTCATTAGATGCTGAGAAAGCATTTGACACAATTTGACACCCCTTCATAATACAAGTCTTGGAAAGATCAGGAATTCAAGACCATAACTAAACATACTAAAAGCAATATACAGCAAACCAGTAGCCAACATTAAACTAAATGGATAGAAACTTGAAGCAATCACACTGAAATCAGGGACTAGAAATACTGCCTACTCTTTCCAAACTTATTCAGTATAGTACTTGAAGTTTTAGCCAGAGCAGTCAGCAAAAGTAAGTCAAAGGGATACAAATTGGAAAGGAAGAAGTCAACATATCACTTTTGCAGATGATATGATAAGCAACCCCCAAAATTCCACCAGAGAACTACTAAGCCTGATAATCAACTTCAGCAAAGTGGCTGGATATAAAATTAACTCAACAAAATCATTAGCCTTCAAAACTCAAAGGATAAACAGGCTGAGAAAAAAAATTAGGGCAATGATACCCTTCACATTAGTCACAAACAACATAAAATGCTTGGTGTTACTCTAACCAAGCAAGTGAAAGAACTTCAAGTCTCTGAAGAAAGAAATTTATGAAGATCTCAGAAGATGGAAAGACCTCCCATGCTCATGGATTGGTAGGATTAATATAATAAAAATGGCCATTTTGCCAAAAGCAATCTACAGATTCAATCCAATCCCCATCAAAATTCCAACTCAATTCTTCATAGAGTTAGAATGTGCAATTTGCAAATTCATTTAGAATAATGAAAAAACTCAGCATAGCCAAAACTATCCTCAACAATAAAAGAACTTCTGGGGGAATCACCATCCCTGAGATAAGCTATATTACAGAGCAATAGTGAGAAAAAAAAACTCTATGGTATTGGTACAGAGACAGGCAGGTAGATCAATGAAATAGAATTAAAGACCCAAAAATGAGCTCACACACCTATGGTCACATGAACTTTGACAAAGGAGCTAAAACTATCCAGTAGGAAAAAAGTAGCATTTTCAACAAATGGTGCTGGTTCAACTGAAGTTGGCATCTAGAAGAATGCAAATTGATCCATTCTTATCACCCTGTACAAAGCTTAAGATCTAGTAGATCAAGGACCTTCACATAAAACTAGATACACTCAAACTAATTGAGAAAAAAAAAGTGGGGAAGAGCCTCAAACACATGGGCACTACAGAAAATTTCCTGAACAAAACACCAATGGTTTAATGCTCTAAATCAAAAATCGAAAAATGGGACCTCATAAAACTGCAAAGCTCCTGTAAGGCAAAGGACATTGTTATTAGGACAAAATGGCAACCAACAGATTGGGAAAAGATCTTTACTAACCAACATCGTACAGATAGCTCATATCCAAAATATACAAAGAACTCAAGAAGTTAGACTCCAGAGAGCCAAATAACCCTATTAAAAATGTGGTTCAGAGCTAAACAAAGAATTCTCAGCTAACTAATATCGAATGGCTGAGAAATACCTAAAGAAATATTCAACATCGTTAGTCATCAGGGAAATGCAAATCAAAACAACCCTGAGATTCCACCTCACACCAATCAGAATGGCTAAGATCAAAAACTCAGGTGACAACACATGCTGGCAAGGATGGGAAGAAAGAGGAATCCCGCCAGTGTTTGTGGGATTGCAAGCTGGTATAACCACTCTGGATATCAGTCTGTACGTTCTTCAAAATATTAGACATTGTACTACCTGAGGACCCAGCTATACCACTCCTGGGCATATACCCAAAAGATGTCCCAACATATAACAAAGACACATGCTCCACTATGTTCATAGCAGCCTTATTTATAATAGCCAGAAGCTGGAAAGAACCCAGATGCCCTTCAGCAGAGGAACGGATACAGAAAATGTGGTACATCTACACAATGGAGTACTACTCAGCTATCAAAAATAATGACTTGATGAAATTCATAAGCAAATGGATGGAACTGGAAAATATCATGTTAGGAACCCATCAGTGTATTCCTTTAGTGAAGGTGGAGTTCTCCTGATGTAAACATCCCTCCTCTGAAAACTGCCCTGTGGACAATGCCTTAGCAAGTGAGCCTTTATGGAACATTGCAGATCCAAGCCACAAGAAGCATATACTTCATAAGGGTCCAAGAATAAAACTATATAATAAATGTAAAGTGCCTGGAAATCACATGACACATATTATGGATACTATTATATACATACATATTATATGCATGCAAAAGGTTCGTTATTTGAGCTTTGATTTCCTCTTAAAAGTATAGAGCTGCTGCAACCAGAGCTAAAAACGTGGCTTCCAGAGAACTCTGTAAGACTGATGTGCTCAAGTGACAAGGACAAAATCAGACATAGGTCTCGGGAGAGGAATAAGGTCTGCACCCCTGCATCAGTACAGGAGTGGCCTTAGGAACTCTGCTGAGCACTGACTATCCCTGGTGTTGTAGCTGTGGTCCTGGTGCAGGCTTGGAGAGGAGATGCTCTGAAGGCAAGGTCCTACTCTCCAGACTGTCAGAATATCACCTTTTCTGTAAAATGTAAGTGGCATACAGCAGTGAGTCAGTAAAGCTCATTTCCAACAGATGCACAAAAGGTTTCTATTATAACTCTGCTATAAGAAATGTGGAATGGGGGTCTTTCTTGTCCAATACTATACTATAAAACCTCTGCCTAGTAATACTTTTATACAAATGTTTTGATCCCACCCTGTGAGGAAAATCTTTGCCATACCCCGCACTGATGCCCAGGAATGTGATGGTGATAAACATCCCTTCTGCCCTCATTACAGGTTCCCGAATTCAACGCATCAGTTGAATAAGACTCTGAGGTTGGGGACCAGTCAATGGGAAAAAGGCGATCAACAACTGATTTAGAATAAAATCCAAGAGCACTTCTTGTCTCAGTTTTACTTTTCTGAGCACACTGAGTAAAGTTTTACCTTTTACCGACACTTCAGTTAGAGTGATCATCTTTGCCTTTACAACCACATACTTATTTCTTTTTTTTTCCTTTTTTTCTTTATTAACTTGAGTATTTCTTATTTACATTTCGAATGTTATTCCCTTTCCCGGTTTCCAGACCAACATCCCCCTAACCCCTCCCCATCCCCTTCTATATGGGTGTTCCCCTCCCCATCCTCCCCACATTACTGCCCTCCCCCCAACAATCATGTTCACTGGGGGTTCAGTCGTAGCAGGACCAAGGGCTACCCCTTCCACTGGTGCTCTTACTAGGATGTTCATTGCTACCTATGAGGTCAGAGTCCAGGGTCAGTCCATGTATAGTCTTTGGGTAGGGGCTTAGTCCCTGGAACCTCTGGTTGCTTGGCATTGTTGTTCAGATGGGGTCTTGAGCCCCTTCAAGCTCTTCCAGTCCTTTCTCTGATTCCTTCAATGGGGGTCCCATTCTCAGTTCAGTGGTTTGCTGCTGGCATTCGCCTCTGTATTTGCTGTATTCTGGCTGTGTCTCTCAGGAGAGATCTACATCCGGCTCCTGTCGGTCTGCACTTCTTTGCTTCATCCATCTTGTCTAATTGGGTGGCTGTATATGTATGGGCCACATGTGGGGCAGGCTCTGAATGGGTGTTCCTTCTGCCTCTGTTTTAATCTTTGCCTCCCCATTCCCTGCCAAGGGTATTCTTGTTCCCCTTTTAAAGAAGGAGTGAAGCCTTCGTACTTTGTAGCGCTGGATTTGTAGAAAGATATTGTGTAAATTTGGTTTTGTCATGGAATATCTTGGTTTCTCCATCTATGGTAATTGAGAGTTTTGCAGGATACAGTAACCTGGGCTGGCATTTGTGTTCTCTTAGGGTCTGTATGACATCTGTCTAGGATCTTCTGGCTTTCATAGTCTCTGGCGAGAAGTCTGGTGTGATTCTGGTAGGTCTGCCTTTATATGTTGTTACTTGACATTTTCCCTTACTGCTTTTAATATTCTTTCTTTATTTTGTGCATTTGGTGTTTTGACTATTATGTGATAGGAGGAGTTTCTTTTCTGGTCCAATCTATATGTAGGCTTCTTGTATGCTTATGGGCATTTCTTTCTTTAGGTTAGGGAAGTTTTCATCTATGATTTTGTTGAAGATATTTACTGGTCCTTTGAGCTGGGAGTCTTCACTCTCTTGTATACCTATTATCCTTAGGTTTGATCTTCTCATTGAGTCCTGGATTTCCTGTATGTTTTGGACCAGTAGCTTTTTCCGTTTTGCATTATCTTTGACAGTTGAGTCAATGATTTCTATGGAGTCTTCTGCTCCTGAGATTCTCTCTTCTATCTCTTGTATTCTGCTGATGATGCTTGTATCTACAGCTCCTTGTCTCTTCCTTTGGTTTTCTATATCCAGGGTTGTTTCCCTGTGTTCTTTCTTCATTGCTTCTATTTCCATTTTTAATTCTTTCAACTGTTTGATTGTGTTTTCCTGGAATTCTTTCAGGGATTTTTGTGATTCCTCTCTATAGGCTTCTACTTGTTTATTTATGTTTTCCTGCATTTCTCTAAGGTAGTTCTTCATGTCTTTCTTGAAGTCCTCCAGCATCATGATCAAATATTATTTTAAATCTAGATATTGCTTTTCTGGTGTGTTTGGACAGTCAGTGTTTGCTTTGGTGGGAGAATTGGGCTCCGATGATGCCATGTAGTCTTGGTTTCTGTTGCTTGGGTTCCTGTGCTTGCCTCTCGCCATCAGATTATCTCTAGTGGTACTTTGTTCTGCTATTTCTGACAGTGGCTAGACTGTCCTATAAGCCTGTGTGTCAGGAGTGCTGTAGACCTGTTTTCCTGTTTTCTTTCAGCCAGTTATGGGAACAGAGTATTCTGCTTTCGGGCGTGTAGTTTTTCCTGTCTACAGGTCTTCAGCTGTTCCTGTGAGCTTGTGTCCTGAGTTCACCAGGCAGGTTGCTTGGAGCAGAAAAGTTGGTCTTACCTGTGGTCTCGTGGCTCAAGTTTGCTCGTGGGGTGTTGCTTATGAGCTCTCCACGAGGTCAGCAACCAGGAGGACCTGCGCCACATTTTCTGGGAGCCCACGTGCACCAGGGTCCCTGATGGCGTTCAGTGTTTTCTTCTGGAGTCAGAGATGTGTGCAGAGTGCAGTCTCTTCTGGTTTCCCAGGTGTGTCTGCCTCTCTGAAGGTTTAGCTCTCCCTCCCTCGGGATTTGGGTGCAGAGAACTGTTTATCTGGTCCCTTCAGGTTCCGGTGGTGTCTGTGGAGCAGGGGACCTGCAGCTCCAGTGCCCCTATCTACCAATTCCTAGAGGCCGAATATATGCAAACTTATTTCTAACAGTGTCCATGGGATACACTTAGAGACAAAAGAATTATAGCTTTTACTTTCCAAAAAATGGAAGTTCCATTTTCCTTGAGCCAGACATTAATGGAGCCTGCCTTTGTGCCACACAGCCTGCTTGCAACCTGAAAGCAGCCAGAGTACTGGTTCACTGTCTGGTGGGCAAATATGCAGCTGCTATAGCCTTTGCCTCAGGTTTCCTATAAATTAGAACATGGCAACAGGCATGGAGTGAGTGAAATTAGACTCTCCATTCTCATTTGGCCAAGCTGAAAATAAATCCATTTTTTCTTACTAACTGCTGTTTTCTAATTTCTTTTTTTAAAACAGAGAAACTAAAGTAGTGGGTTTACCCAAGTGCTTTTTTAGAGAGTTCTAGGGACAAAGCAGTGTTCTCCTAAGATGCACCTTCCCTTGGTGGCTTTTGGAAAATGAATAATATGGTAGGCAAGAGGAGGGTGTGGGAGACTTCTCTTAGAACCTTCTCTTGGGTGCTTGCCATGAGTGATGGATGTCCTTGGATGTCAACTTGACTCCATCTGAAATCTACCAAAACCTAAGTGCCTGTGAGGAATCTCTTTCTTAATTAAATCATCTGAAGTGGGAAGGCCCATGTCTAATCCAGATCTTTGAGGTGAGATCTTTAATCTGGACTGCATCTTCTGTTGGTAGCCTATAGAAAGAACATGGAAGAAGGAATCTGACTCTGTCTTTTCCTTTTTATTCTCTGCTTGCTAGCTAGCAAGTCCATTTTTTCACTGGCTTAGGGTTTACTTCTTTAGAAATCTGGCATATCCAGCCTTGTGGATTGAATAACTATTGTAATACTGGACCTTAATTCATCAGCTGCCATTGTTGGACTATCTGGACCACAGTTTGTAAGACAGTCTAATAAATTAAATATATATATATATATATATATATATATATATATATATCTACACACACACATATGGAGAGAGAGAGATTTTCTTTCTATTAAGTTTTGTTTCTCTAGAGAAATGTGACTAATACCCTAGGAATCTATCTGTAGGCTTAAAGGTAACTATAAATGGGTCCTGTCCTCATAAACAGCAGCTGGTAAAACCAGGAATTGAAATGACAGGGCTTTGACTACTGATCAAAAGGATGAAAACGGGGTATGTCGCAGGTTGAGCAACATTCTGAACTCTACAGAAAGTTACCTACTTAGAAGCTGATGGCCATGAACAAGAACAATACCATTGCCTACTGCCCTTAAGGGCCAATATAAAGTAATCATTTGAACAGGAATAAAATCCTTTGGGAAGCTGTTGTAGAAATTTTACAAATTGTATGAAGTCTATTCAAAATGAAGACCAGCACGACAGTACTTTTGGTTTACTGTCACCTCTTAAGAGCCTCGATTTATAAGAAAACTTACTTATCTAAATTATATCAGTGTATGTTATCTGGGTTTATGAACACAGGAGAAGGAACAGGTTGCTAAGGAAAGATCAGAGTGAGATCCTGGAGTCAGTGAGAAAACCTAAAACTTACCAGACAAGGATGAGTGTTGTTCACATATAAGGAATGGTAAGGAAAAACAAAGAAGCCAGAATGGTGAACACTGACTTTCAGAGGAACAAGAAGCCAGGATGAAGAGTGCTCAAGCATCTGAAATAGCAACAAGCTCTTGCAGACTGATAAAAGCAGAGTAGCTTGGGGGTTCTGGAAAAGGAAGCATATGTGTAGATCGAGCACACATATTCCAGTCGTTGTGACTGGAAAAGGTAAGATGGGTTTGTGGTATGTGTAAGGGAATACTTGGGTGGGGATAAATCAAAAGGCCAGACAACTAGCCTAGTTTGAATGGCTGAAGGCTTTGGATCTGGGCCTGAATATGGTTAGGAGCTAGACCAGAATGAGTTTGATTTAAGAAACTTGACTACTCTCACCTGTGGTACACAAGAGGAATCCATACATGTGGAATGCTGAGAACTCTGTAGGTAAGGGATAGGACATGGTACTCTACTCACACAGTACTCCTGGTTCTTTTTTTAAAGCAGTATTGGCAAGGAAGACATTTTAGTTAAGATATACATGGTTTTTTACTCCTCAATTTTCAATCATAATTTTCTTAAGGTTGATGTCTCTGTCCAAAGTAGAAATGACTAAACGCCACAGCTGCTGTTGTGCTGTGTTGAAGCACTCTCCAAGGTAGACTAAAATTACAAATGCTGGTCTAATATAATTTCTACTAATTTATTATCTAATTCAGCTTTGTACTTTGGAAATATGACTGCCTTCTTCCAATTTTCTTAGGCATTTCAAAGACTGAATATAGATAGACTGGCAATTGTGAATGAACAATATAATACGAAAATATTCTTTTACTCAGAATTCCTGACATAAAAAGATCAATTAGGCCACAGAGCAGTTCTTCTGCTGTGACTATCTATGGCTGTCAGCATACGTGTTTGGTTTCTACCCTTCAGGTAAGTAAGTAGAACAAAAGTTCCATTCAACTCTGGCAATGGATGTTTGTTTGTGGTTGATGTGCTTGGTTTTGTTTTGCTGTTTGTTTAAGACATTTTTGAAACTGCACATACTCACTTGCACTTTTCAACAGGATTCTCGCTATGAGGCCATCACCATGTAGTAAGGTCTCCAGAAGCAGGTTCCACTTACAGCATGGCTGGGATAAGAGCAGTTTCAATTGACCCTGGGCTGTCAGTCCTCTCGCTGATGGAGGCCTTTCAGAATGCAAGATAAGACAGAATAATGAAGTTTATCTATGAAATTAATAGCCTTAAAGTCAAAATGTAATGTTAACTCCTTTAAATATTAATTTCTCCCAGATTACTTTGAAAATTCTTTCATGCTTGTTTACTTTAGGGTTTGCTCAGGGAAGGAATTACATTTAATCTCAACTAGCAAATTAACTATTGGTAACCTGCCAAATTTAAAACTGATACAAAATAACTCTGCCTATATTTTACACATCTCTGTCTCTCTCTCTCTCTGTCTCTCTCTCTCTCTGTCTCTCTCTCTCTCTCTCTTCCTCTCTGTATACGTGAATGTGTGAGTGTGTGTGTGTGTGTATGTGTGTGTGTGTGTGTGTGTGTGTGTGTTTGTGAGAGAGAGAGGGGGGGGAGGGAGAATGTATGTTTGTGTGTGTGACTACATATGCATTTATTTTGAGTGTCTTTATTTGTTTGCTCCCTAGATACATAACGACTGTCTGCTATATACTATTAGCTTCTTTTCCTTTATGGAGGAAGATGTTCTAGTGAGTTTTTCAATACTTGGAATTTTGCTTTCATATTGAATTTGCTGGTAAAACTAAAGGAATTCAAAACTTCTGTGAAGGATCAGCCACAATCTATTTAACTAGAAAATCCTTACATCAACATGCAATTATCAGAATTAATGCTACCACTCACCCACTGACCTAATTAAGTAATGTCATCAATGAGAAATAGTTCCAAGATAAACAGGCTTCTGCTTTATAATCTGTTATCAGTTTGAGCAGAAAATCAACTTCCTCAGAGAACTGCTTTCATTAATAAGGGTATCAGTACTTCATCAGAAAGTGGGAATTACCAATAACATGGTTGAAATTTTCCCTTTAAAATCCCACAGCATGAATCATCTAAAGGTCATAACAAGAGAGATGGCCTTTCTATCAGCTCCTACCTCCAGGTTCCTGCCCTGTTTGAGTTCCTGTTCTGACTTCCTTGGATGATAAGCTATGGTGTGGAAGCATGAGCCAAATGACTCTTTCATTCCCAACTTGCTTTTAGTTGTGGTTGAGAACAGTAACCCTAAGACATTACCCTTTAACAAATTTAATAAAAATTCCACTTTCTCTGAATACTCTTCACTAAATGTTTCTCTTCGGAGTAGCCTCTGTATTAAAAATTATGACAAGCCTGCACAGGTCAACACTTATTTCTTCAAGTGGAAGTTTATCTCTCCATCTAGACTGGAGTGTTTTTAAGATATTGCAAGAGACAGAGGAAAAAGAAAGAAGGGTCAAAGATGTAAATAAAGAAAATTTAAAGCATCTCCTTGGCATGGCATTGCAAACATTTCACAACTTCATGATGCACAAAATTCTCCAGTCTGTATTTAACTTTGATCCAATTCAAGATTTCCTTATGAAACTTTGATGACTAGAAGCAATAGCAAATTGTTGGGCATTTGGCTAATGCGAGGTAGGGAAATTCCTATCATGAGCAGCTGGTGGAACAGAAGAGACAAACAACTGAATTCTCAGACTAAAGCAGTAAAGGTCATGGCTGTGAGCATCTCAGGAATCTTCAGTTAATGTGCTAACTCTTAGAAGAGCTTCAGTGTGGTTCCAAAAACACAAAGGCCATTGTTCCTTTTTTCCTGCACCTTGGTTACTGGGTTCTAAGATGCTGGGCCCAGTTGACAAAATGCACCTAGGAGGCAGTTGGTTGTAGGTGTTTGGTTTGCCACCCTTTCTTATATATGTATTACATTCGTGTTAATGTCACTGCTGAAGACCTGTTTTGCTAGAATACAGTCAGGGTCTCTGCTGACAGCTGGAAGATGACAGGAGAAAGACTATAGGGGAGGCAGAGATTTCAAGGTGGGATTGTGTATCTGTTGATGAGTTTAAAACATGGGAGTTTCCTGGCAGTGTATGAAATTGATTAAAGATAACTAATGTTTTAAACTGAGTCCCTTGTTCATAAAACAAAATAGTTGAATGTCACTTCACTTTCCTTCATCAGAATCCCTGGTTAATAATAAAATCCTTCTTTTAACAGATGGAAACCTATTCATGGAGATACACCTCAATTCTTGGATCTTTCAACTTATCACAGATTTTGAAATGTACAGTAGAATGAATCACTATGAAGAAAAATAAAATAGTACAAACATTCCTCAGTCCCCAAGCTCTGAGTAATGAATGCACTGAAGAGTCTGTGTGGGGCATATGGAGAAGCATATGTTCACTCTTTCTCTGAGCTGGTAGAGCTGCGAAAGTGAGATTGGTATGAAAAAAATGACAGAAAGGGAAAATTCATGTGTGTGTGTGTGTGTGTTTGTGTGTGTGTGTGTGTATCAATGCGTATGTGTCAAATTCTACTATGACATACAGAAGAGAACAAAAATTTACAAATCCATCAAAATTTATACATTTTGTCCTGGAAAACAATAAATTCATGGTTGAATTGCACTAAAATTACACTTCAATAAACGATGTGTTTCTGGGCCATGGATTGGCCCTCAAATTCCTCAAATCCTGAAATAATAAGGTTCAATCTTTATTGGTTTATGGAAATTACAAAGTCTTATAGCCTAATAATTAAAAATTATATCTCTACTTTAGCTCTATGACTACAAAGTCATTTATAATTTCTACAATTTTTATATGTACTCATGGATTGTCTGAATCAGTGAACTCGCCTACTCCTAGTGCACACTTTCCCTAGTTCTCCATCTTAAAGTCCAAGACAAGAGAAACTTCTTCATCATCCTCAAGCTATAATATGAGCTGGTTTACTGCTCAGGTTTTGTGACCATAAGTTAATATATCCTACCAAATATGCATCTTGGAGAAGTTATTAGTAGCTGGTGGAATGAACTATGAAATACACTGATCGTGTATACATCTAGCACTGTTAGGGTACTCTCTTTTATGGTGTTGACCCCAACAAACTACAGGGGCCTAGGCACCAGGGGTGAAAAAGTGAGTCTCTTCTTCAGAAGTTAATTGTGATCTACTGGGAAATTATCTTCTTTACAATCCTATGGCCTCAATCCTATAGGTTTTGTGAGAAAAACAGCCTAATTTTTGATGACATGGTGTATGATCAGAGGAAGCTCTGAGTAAATGTGTGAGAGGCAGATGAATTTCCATGTGAATATTGCTGATATGCGTACATGATCAAATTACCCAGACCAATGGGAACTGCCAAAGCTTTACTCAGTCTTAGTGCAAAGACTGACAGTGTATGCAGAAACTATCAACCACGGCTTCCTCCTTCAAGATGACTGAGGCCTCAGACTGCTTGGTACTGATTCCCTAAGCCCACTCCTTGTTTAGCTGTATACAATAAACTCATCTCTTCACTCCAGATATATAAAATAAACACACCAAGTCTACCAAGTGTATCAGAGGTTATAACCCAACAGATCCAAGCTTTTCTGTACAGGTGTCTGTGTTTCTGTCTTTTCTTCATTCCCTTATGGCCCTGTCAGATCACCCTTTGAGGAAGAAGGTCTTAGTGACTTCACTGGGAAAGCAACATAGATCAGAAGGCATGAAGAACAGTGACAACAGGAAGGCAGCAGAGGTAGTAAAAGAACGTGATCACGATAATCATGACAATCACTTGCAAATTGGAAAAAGAAAAACAGCCACAGCAGGAACTAAACCAGTTGGTTAAGTGCTAGTCTGTATTTAAACATGTTTGTTGGGGGTGGAGAGGGGGAGGAGAGATTGAGACCCAGATTTTCTGTAGAGCATTGGCTGGCCCAGAACTTGCTCTGTCCTGGAACCTTGTTAGTGTCAACATCTGTCTCCCAAATGTAGGCTGAAAGGAGAGTGCCTTGCTCATTTTTCTCTTCCTTCTTTCCTTCCTTTCCTTCCTTCCTTTCCTTTTTTCATTTTTTAGAAGTTTCGATCAGTTTTCATTGTAAAGAAACATGACAGGATTCAGAGAACTTAACATGGGGAAGAGATCTCAATGATATAGAGACAAACCATTTAGGAAGTCAGTGACTCTACAGTTCCTTTTCTATAACTCTTGGATTGTGCTAGGTAGATCAAAGGGATAGAATGCTATCCCTTTGGGGGCAAGACTATAATGCCTGAGAATTAATGTTCCCAGAGAGGAGCTAGAAAAGACAATCCAGTTGGTAGAGCACTTGCCTAGCATCCACAACTCCAAATTTAATTCCCAGCACCACATGAATCAGGTGCAATCTCAACACACAACGTGTGAATGACACTGTAATCTCAGCACACACAAAATGTGAAGATGACACTGTGATCTCGGCACACACAGGTGTGAGGATGACACTGTGATCTCAGCACACACACAGGTGTGGGGATGACACCTGTAATCTCGGCACACACACAGGTGTGGGGATGACACTGTGATCTCGGCACACACAGGTGTGGGGATGACACCTGTAATCTCGGCACACACACAGGTGTGGGGATGACACTGTGATCTCGGCACACACACAGGTGTGGGGATGACACTGTGATCTCGGCACACACAGGTGTGGGGATGACACCTGTAATCTCGGCACACACACAGGTGTGGGGATGACACCTGTAATCTCAGCACACACACAGGTGTGGGGATGACACTGTGATCTCAGTACACACACAGGGTAGAGATGACACCTGTGATCTCCACACTTGAGGATCAGAAATCATGCTTGCCTTTTGCTATATAGCAAGTTCAGGGTCATTTTTGGATACATGAGATTTTTTTTTCTCCAAAAAAATTCTCAACTAAGGACTGATGCTGGGAGTTGTTTATGCATTCTGTTTCAGAAACCTTATTCTTTTGGTTTAACAACAGGAACTGAAAACAAAATAGGTATTTTGCATTGTTTCTACTCCAAGTCTCACAGGTCCTACCCACAGACAGAAAACTACTGGCAATTAAGGAATAATGAGGGCTAAAAGGAAATAGTTTTTCCCAGGGAAGGGCTCCCTTATTTTAGCCAATACTAAGTGGTCATCCCTAAAACATATAAGTAACACTAAATAGACTGAGTATGTTGTATTTATATGTTTAGATACACATTCACAAACGCACACACACATACACAGACGCCCATGTACACATGCAGGAGACAATAACAAATTAAAAAAGAGTCAAATGGGTGGGAACATGCAGGGGAAGTTACTGTAAAGAGAAAGGGATAAAAGAAAGATTATGTAATTATGTTTAAATTTCTAAACAAAAAAATAATTAAAAATAAAATGTATTGACATACAAAAAACAAACAAACAAACAAACAAACAAACAAACAAAAAACAAAGAAAACCCAAAGATCTGCCAGGCTTAAGTTCACCCATTCTTTCAATAGCTGCCTTGAAAGACGGCCCAAGTCTTTCTTTGCTTCACTATCTGCTTCTGTCCCAGTGTTTCATCTATTCAGAAAATAAATGACTTCCATTTGTATCTTTGTAATAGGATCTCTTTCTCAAGAATATTCTAATTGGGATGGGAATGAAAATACTTAGTGTGTATCTTAATTCCTGTGTTAAGAATATTGAGCAAATACTCCAAAAACATTTAGTTAATAGATGTGGCTGCTTAAAATCCAGGTTCCCCAGATTTCAAACCAATGCTCATTCTTTTACTTCATGTTGTTGTTCCTCGTTAATCTTCATGGATATTTTGTAGATAAGTTGCATTTTCTGGCATAGAAGATGTTTGGATCCATTCAATCTTCCTGATTAAAGATACCAAATTTTTAACCCCAGACTGAGTTTGGTCTTAGGGTTATGTCCCAAATTGGAGCCATGTTACTTAAGATATAGGAAATGATTTCAACCAGATGGTTTCTGGCATGTATCGCTGGGAGAAATTTATACCAGAAAGCATAAGGTACATTAGTCAGAGAACAAAGTGAAAAACATAACTCAAGACAAGCTGAGGGTCACAATCCTAGTGGGGGGTGGAGCAGGAGTATGGAAGTCCCAGCTTACGACTCTTCCTTTCCTACAACTCATCTTCCAGAATCTTTCCAAGAAAATTAGTGAGGGAAACTTTTAAAGTCACCTTGTCATCTTTCTCCAAGAAGATAATTTCTAATTTGGGTGACTGTTGTTGTAAAAATATAAAAATAAAAATGTATTGTTGGTCTTTTACCCCGCTAGGTCCGCACGGCGGTGCCCAGATATCTTGGAGGAAACACATCCCAGCCGCACACTTTCTTACACTCAAACCCTCACATAAAAGAACACACAACACAATAATCTTAGATCTAATTGGTAAGATATAATTGTCCACTTGAACATACAAAGCCTGGTACCATCCATCCCTTGAGAACATTAATAACAACCTGTAAATACACAGAGCAGAATCTTAACATCACCTGCCATCTTGTCCTGCCATGGCTTCTCAGCCCCTCTCTTTCGCCCTCTCTTCCTCTCTCTCCTAGTCTCCTCTTCCTTCAAACTTCTCTCCCGCCCATCCTTCCTTCTCCTCCAATGGCAGGCCTCCTTCTATCCTGTACCTGCCTCACCTGTGACATCATCCTACATGTGACACTCATCTGCATAGACATATGTAGACTTGTCTTGACAGTCAGGCTAGCTTTGTCTACTAACATAGATTTACATTCTTTAAAAACAAATATTATGTGTGTGCCTCCTCACGGGTGTATATTGGTACTGGGAATTAAACTGGGGTCTTGCACATGCTAGGAAAAACTCTACCAATTATATTCCCTAACTCTCTTCTCTAGGGGATTTAATTTCTTAGCATTATGGCTAATATTGTTTAAATGTTACGGAAATTCAGGGTACATGCATTTCTTCCCTTTTGGTCCATCTAGCATGAACTAAGAGATAAAGGCAAGAAAAAGTAAACAAGTATTTTTAAGGTTAATTGATTTTAATTTTGTAAATAATGTAACATTTCAGTCATGAGTTTAGGGGTCTCTCTGAAGTCCTAATATAGCCATGAGTCAGTAAGACAGTAGAGAACCCTCACATAAAAGAACATAAAAGTCATTGGTCACACCCTTTCAGGAGTCAAGTTATCTCTCTGGAGACAATGACTACTACTAGTCCCTGATATCAAATAAAACCCTATTACTGAAAGTTCCAGACAGGTTTTTTGTTCGCTTGTTTTGGTTTGGTTCTTTTTGTTTGTTTGTTTGTTTTGCTTTTGACATCACATTTCTGAGAAGTGTGGACATCCAGTGAGAAACCAGTTCTATTTTCTTTCCATGTTATCAGCCTTATAGTAGATCCTTTTAACAGGTTTAGATAATTGATAAACTTTGCCACTTCCTGAAATAGATACTTCTTTACTAACCAGTTGTTATGAATGGCTGCCAAGTGGATATTTAATGTGGTGAGTGGCTTGGAGGAAAGTAAGCTCACTGAATTCTCATAACCCTCCCTTGAGAATAACCTGGAAGGGAAGGGAAGAAGATATTTATGGATAGAGAAAATAAACAATAGTCTTCTGTGGAATGTTTAAGTAGCTCAATAAGATTACATAATATTTACTTCTCAACTTCCTCATCAAAACATAAAATGAAACAGAAGCTCATGTAGGTTAATTTATTTTCTAAGATCCAAAAACAAAATAAGTATAGAAGACACATTGCCTTCTTTTGTGAAAGCCTATAGTTGTCTGTATGGTCATAGTGGAATCTTAATTTCTCTATCATTCACATAATTTTTTAAAGTCATAATCGAAGAAGAAATATAAACCTTAAGATTATATATATATATATATATATATCTCCGCCCATCTATCTATCCATCCACTTATCCATCCATCTATCCATCTATCCATCCACATATTCATTACATACTGCCTTTAGCATTGAAAATCTTTTCAAAGCTACAGCTACTGTCCACCCATCCTCCAGATCAGTTATGTAAAAGCTCTCAGTGCTCTTTCCTAGATGGCTCTGTACTTGCACTTGGCATCTGAGTACACACCCTCTCAGTGCTTTTCCTCAATGCTATGTAAAAGTTTGCCAGCAATAGCTAGGAGACTCTCAAAATATTTTATATTGAAATATATGTAGACAATTTCCCCCATCCTTTTCCTAGAAGGCAATTTTCATCCACCTCTTTGGAAGTTCTCCCCTGAGGATATTAGAAGTAACCAGATAATCAAAATCACACTTTCCATATCTGAGATCTACTGTGCATATCGAATCTCAGAAATATTTCATATTGTACTTTGCATTAAATTGTTCATTTATTCATTCAACTACTATATGCTAGGTGACTTCTAGACCAGGGAGACAGAAGAATAAGCAATTGTGGGATTTGGAAAAGGATTCATTTATATTTTAAATGATTACATAAATAAAGAGAAAATTATAGTTATAGAAGCTGAACAGAGGAAAGGCAAGTTAAGATATACAGTAATAAAACGAAACTAATCTTTGGAGTTGAAAGGCTTTCCCTACAAAAGTCAGCAGGGCCAAGGAAATGAAGGGAAATGGGCACTTCTTCATTAAATAAAGATGAAGATGTGGAAAGTCAGGTGGAAAAGGTATCACATTGTGATGGTTCTCAGAGAGTTTGGAGAAGAGGGATAGAAAACACATATATATGTGACAATGCTAAGTGGGTGTATCTGTGTGTATGTATCTGTCTATGTGTATATGTACATGATATGGTATGTACATGGTATGGTACATGTAACTTTCACAGACCATGCTAAGTTTGTGTATCTGTCTGGGTGTGTATGTACATGATATGGTATGTACATAGTATGATACATGTATAATGTATGATACTCATTGGAAGACTTTAAGTCATAGGTATAAAAAATAAAGTTTGAGTTAGAAAAATTGGTTTGGGTTTGAAAAATTCGGGCTATAGTTTAGAAAATAATGGAAATGAAAGTCAACACACAAATTATAGAAAACTTACACTTGTAGTTCAGTGGTAGAGTGCTTGACAGGCTCAGCACTATCTAGAAAAAGCAAAGCTAGGATGTGAATTCAGTCATTGCAGTAATGATGAAAGAGGTTATGTTGGTTTGAACTCAGGTGAAAGTGGTTTAATGGATGGTAGATTAAAAGTTTAAAATCACGGAGACTTAGCAATAGGGTGGAAAAGTAGCAGGAAAAGAGGCTCTAAATGCCCTCCTAAAGGTCTGGCCTACACAGCTGAGTGAAGTTAAGCTAAGACATTAGCTAAGACAAGGTGGATAGAAGAGAATCGGTTTGGAAAGGACAGTGTCTGTAATCTCCAAGCATGTATCAAGAAAATATTCATGTACATTTACATCTATATGTCTATAGACTTCAGAGATACTATAACTGATTTTAATAGACTGCAGTATAAAAGAAGTACAGTGGACTGCAGAACCCGTAGCATCACTTGTAAAAAGTTAAATGATTTGCATTCTTCTACACACTGACCTCCAGTTGAATCAGCACCATTTGTTGAAAATGCTGTCTTTTTTTCCACTGGATGGTTTTAGCTTCTTTGTCAAAAATTAAGTGACCATGGGTGTATGGGTTCATTTCTGGGTCTTCAATTCTATTCCATTGATACCTGCCTTTCTTTGTAGCAATACCATGCATCAGGGTCTAAACCGCCAAAGAGTACACATGGAGGGACCCATGGCTACAGCCACATATGTAGCAGAGGATGGCTTTGGCAGACAGCAATGCAAGGAGAAGCCCTTGGTCCTGGGAAGGTTTGATGCCCCAGTATAGGGAAATGGTAGGGAGGTGGGAGTGGGTGGGTGGGGGAGCACCCTCACAGAAGCAGAGGGAGGGAGGATGGAATGGGAGTGTCTGGAGGGAAACCATGAAAGGGGATAACATTTGAAATGTAAATAAATAAAATATCCAATTAAAAAAAAGAATTGCAAGAAGAAACATTTTATGGAACAAAACTAACAAAAAAGAACTACATGATATCAGGGCATTGGGGGTATATACCTTTAATCCCAGCACTCAGGAGACAGAGGCAGGCAGAACTATTGAGTTCAAGGCTACAGAGTGAGTTCCAGGACATACAACCATACACAGAGAAACCCTGTTTCACAAGGTTAAACAAAACAAAAAGTTATATGAAGATATTCAATATCTCAGGGGCAGGTCTGCAGACATGATACAAAAAGAGACATAAAAGCTGTGACAAGAAAGGAAGGAGGAAATTGGTGGGATGTCCTAAGATGGGGGGAGTTGGCGATAGTACTTTGACCATGGTAGTCAAGTCAGTATCATGATTTAGTTTGCTGAGTTCTTGTGTTGAGGAGAGAAATTTTTGGTCCAATTTTCCTTAACCACCTCTTCCATTACTTGTATTGCATAGAAACATAGCTAACATGGAGAAAGTTTGTGAAATATGTTTATCAAAGAAATGACTATATCTTGAATTAGATAAATATTTAACCAGCATCACATAGTTAGGCCAGGAATTCTTTAATATATTTAGGCTGGGAGATGAACTATATAAACACGAACAGTATTTTCTTAAGTACGAGCACAGCAGAACACAAGCTCTGCAGCTGAGTAGTGACCAGCCTGGTGTCAGAATGTGGTGTCCTCAGAGAATACAATGAGCAGGAGAAATCAGTGCTCTGTTTATTCACGATGACTGTGCAGCTCATGTTCAGAGTGCACTTGTGACCTACTTAGCAAAGGAAGACTTGAAAATTACTTGGAGGTTTTCAAATAGTTTAATGAAGATTCAAGTTTAGGAAACATAAAAGAGCATTAGAAGAAAACAGTACAAATTACTATGATGGCTAATCTTGGTTGTCAACTTGACCACATCTGGAATCAAGTAAAACCCGAGCATCTCGCACACCTGTAATGAATTACTCTTCACTGCATTATTTAAGGTGGGAAGCCCCATCCTAAATTGAGGCCATATCTTCTCAAAACGGTTTACATAAAAAATGGCACAGAAAAAGGAAACTTTTGCTCTTTGCCTGCTTTCTTTCCCTTACAGGAACCTTATAGACCAGTTTATTTTCTTTCAGCATTTTGATTGTTTGGGTTTTCTTGTTTTGTTTTTTTTTCTCTTTTCTAACTTCTACCCTACATTTAATTAAGTATATTTAATATTTTTGAAAGCTAACTCAAATCTTTCCTGAAAAGTACAACATGAATAAATGCCATATTCATTAAGATGCTGGACTGGCAAAATGGCTCAGCAAGGAACGGCGCTTGCCGCCAAGACTGATTGCATGTTTAATCTCCGGAGCCCATGGAAAGGAGGAGGGAGACAATGAACTCTACAAATTGTCTGACTTCCAAAAGGAATCTGTGACCTGTCCATTCCCTTCCAATAATAAAAAAACAAGCAAATAAATAAAAGAAAATTTAATTACTATGAAGTTTCATCAAATTAGCTATTTCAGTGACTTCTTTCCTACGTTTTCTCAATTCTTTAAATAAACTCTCTTATGAGATAAAACTAACTTGTTTTCTTTTGTTATCATCTAACTCGTATTTTCCAAAACATTTTTGATGCAGTACAGTGTTTTCAAGAAGTATTTGGAGTAAAAGAGAAGAGATTGTTGGCTTAGTAAGGAAAGTGGATTGAAAAAGAGCAACTTTTCAGGCCGCATATTGCTGGTCTAAGACCCCCTCCCCCATTGCCATGCCTGTAAATGTAAACCAATAATGATTTCTTTTGAAATCAATTTTTGATGCCTAGATTATATCACTATTCTAACATGTTGAGCTGTTAGGCACAAGCATCAAATCTTTCTCAGCACATCATATGGCCCCAGCAGAAGACAGTTGTCAGAATAGCAGGCATCCAGTGGGAAGCAGGGAAAGGGTGACTATATCATACTCTTCATGGAAATTCAGACCAAAGGTGTTCCACAAGAAGAAAGCACAGAAAAAAGGTCTAAAGTAGAGAATGATCAACAAAGACAAGTTAACAATTGCCAAGCCTTAATCATGCATAAGGACAGTGAGGTAACTAGAGGAGAGAAAAATGATGGGTGTTTGGCAAACAGGGTACAAGGGGTACAAAACAAACTACCTTAGGGTTCTGGGGAAGAAGGGCACACAATGAAACCTGTTCTACACATGTTTAATAATAGTAAAATGAACAAAGTTCATTACAATGATTTGCAGAAGAAGCCTGGCTTTGAGAGGATTTTTGAGACAATGTTTACTGGCCATGCAAAATAAAGACTTAGAATAGGCAAAATAAAGAACTCAAACAGTTCTGTCTTTTAGGATTTATGAACAATGCTTGTGTATGGTTATCTAAGCAAGGGGGAGGAAGGACAATCCACTATCACAGTAGATAACTCAAGAATGTGGACAGCTGGACATAAAATGCTGGACAAAGGGCTAACACTCAGCCATAAATATGGACGTATGATAATTTTGACAGAGGTTGTAAATCCACCCATTAGAACAAAGAACAATCAGAGAAAGCAGGCATGCTTCTTGCTTTCATAATTTTTTATCTTAATGAAGTAAAATTGTACTCATAAGAAATCTTGAGGACAGATTAAAAACAAAATCATGTGTAAAATCCCACCAGAGATAAAAACTAAAATGCCTCCTTGGCCTTAACCCTCTGGTATCTGATGGGATTTTGTTTTATTTGTATTTTTTTCTTCAATGCTCTATGTATGATGGAATTTGTATAGCCCAGTGCTTCTCCATGGTATCCAGCCTCCTAGTAACCATTGCTTACTAGAAAACAAGACTTGCCTTATCCAGATTTTAAGGCACCTATCAATTACCTCAAATCCCCCTTGGATACAAACACTGTAAACCAGTGTGTGAGGAGCAAAGCAGAGTGGAGAAACCAAAGGACACTTTAGCGGTAAATAACAGGAAGACAGCTAGGAGGAATTCTGCAGATGTACACACTAACATCCACTCTGATGGAAAGGTGAAGGTGTTTTTGCCAAGACTAACTCAAGTGGAATAGGATTGACTGGCTTGTGGACCTCATCGCCATCTTCTTTTTCTTCAGAAATTGCTACCTGCATCAGACAACATCTTTCCCTTTGCGAAGTGCTTTCTACCCAATAAGGGTTCACAGAGGCCAAGAGGTGAGAGGTGTGAAGCACTACGCATATTGCTTCAAATGGAGCTGGCTTGAATAACCCAATTAACTACAAATCATCATGATTTATAATTGTCATAGATCTTTAAAAATCAATCGTTTTATTGATTCTTTACTAGCCTATTATTATAGCTATCCTGTAAGTGATTTTTTCTAATAGTAGTATAGAGCATTAATTTTCCATTTTCTCTTATAAACAATACTTTAATAAATATTTTATACATAAAACTTTGCTATCATCTCCACTTTATTCCTAAAAATGAATTTCTAGAAGTGGATTTCCAAAGACATTTTTAAGGTTTCAGAATAGGCTATTAACATGGTCCCAGAAAGCTGGCACCAGACACCGTATTATACTGGGGATGAACAAGGGAACTCAGAAGCAAATCATTCAGTTGGAGTGATAGATTGTTTATTAACAGAAGCAGGAAGAAAGAAACTTCTTGTTTCATTTATACTTGAGTATAGAAAAAAAGACACTAAATATGAAAATTAACTATTTGAAAGGTAAAGTCATTTCTGTGATAACTTCCCTAGTTGAGCTGAACTAAGCAGAGCTGAGAGTAAAAATATTATGGAGTCTCACCCAATGGGGGATGGGTGGCTCCAAAGAGAAAAATGTGTGAATATGAAATGTGAACTCAGGGAGATGGTGACAGGATGCATAGTACCTGCACAGGTCAAGCCAAATAGGTCCTAGCACTGAGGGAGGCAGGTAGACACAGGACCCCACCCCTAACCAATGTGCAACAGTTCATAGTGTATTTCAAACATACATCAAGACTGCCGTGAGATCAATATAATCTCCTTTAGCTATTCATGATTTTTTATTCTCAGATACAAAGGGAAGGCATTTGTCCAATGATATATTCTTCAAAGAATCAAACTGCCATGCTATATAATGCCACAAAATGTCATCAGATTTTTTGGAAGTACATTTTACATTGTGAATGCTTTTTCTGACTTTTAAGTGTTGTTAATTAAATAATAAAAATGAAAGATCTTATTCATAATTACAAAAGTTACTCCTCTCAACTTCTAACTGATTCTAACTGATTCTGAGTTAAGCTAAATTAACAATATAGTTTTGCTGTCTATACCACATAATTAGCTGCCAAACTGTTAAATCCCCAGTCGTAGATCAAGAATAAATTTTTAAATAGCTAGGTAATTAGCTTCAATAGAAGGAAGTTCTCAAAATCTACCTTTTCTATTACATAACTTAAATTATGATTAGAAAAATGATTACGAGTACTGTGGCTTCAATTTGGGTGCTTAAAAATTGTGGAATTATCCACTTCCTCAGTTATTGTCAAATTCTTTTTGTGAGACTCCATCACACCCATGAAGCAAATCTGTAAAATTTGTAAAAGAATCACAGAATTAGAGTGTGGAATTTGGAAGCTCCTACCTGAGGAGAGAAGGATGGAACTGTGATATGCATGAAATCCAGTGTAATGGCTGATTAAACAATGGAGTGAAGGCATATGAAGCTGACTCGTCCCTACCATCCTGAAAAGTCCTGAGGAAACAAAAGTAATTATTTTAGAATATGCAGGAAACATCAACTATGAAGAACACTGAAATAATTTTGGAAATTAAATCAGTTTTCACAAGCCAATTTATTTTTATATAATATTGTGTCATTTTATTGAGGAAAATTCATCCACCAAAACAACAGAAACACACACACACACACACACACACACACACACACACACACACAAACCAACAATTAATATCGTAATGAACCATTGTAGAAAAATCCCTACATAGAGGAAGGTATAGTTATGTCATTATTATTTAATTTTAGAAATTCACATTAAGAAATTTGTCAAAGATAAATGTCCACATAAAGTACAAGGAGTACAATCTATGTCTCTTACAACTAATATTCTTGTTTTTCATACAGTTTTAATCAACCTACCCTCAGTGAGTGCTAATATTTGTAATATTTGCTCCTCTAAATGATCACCTAAACAAGTAAGTCCACTGAAATGGCAATATCAGTGGACAAGCCGGCGCGTAAGGTAGAACCTGGTTAAAATAGAACACAACTTTGTTGTGAAAAAAAGCCATTTCTATTGCCTCACACCACTATCTTGCATTTCGTATTGTCATATTTCCTATATTTGACTTTTCTCTCCCCTCATAGTCTTGCAGAAATGGGTTATCTTCGAATAAATCTATTTGGAGATTTTTTTTTGACATTCACTATATCATCATCTCCTTAAACCTATTTTGCTTTAGCTTCACAAAATTTCAGATCAGAGAAAAATTCCCCAAATAATTGTCCAAGTCAGTTACATATACTCGTTCAATGCAATCCACAGAGGGAATGAAAAGACAGAGGCTAGCTCAGAACCAGAGTGTACTTTTCCAAGGGGTCTCTCTTTCATACCAGCAATGAGAGATCCCTAAAGAATTTACCCCCCCCACACTCCTACTGGTCCCTCCATATAAAGCTCTTCCCTCACTCCTTCCCCCTTTCCTCTGAGAAGGGGCAGAAAACCTGTGGGTATCACCCCACCCTGGCACAAGTCACTGCAGGACCAGGTGCATCCTCTCCCACTTGGGCCAGACAAAGCAGTTCAGTTAAGACAATGGACCCACAGGCAGGCAACAGGGCAGCCCTTGTTCTAGTTGTTGGAGGAACTCTACGAAGACTGACCTGCACATCTTCTACATATTTGTAGGGGACATAGTTCCAGTCTGTGCTTGTTTGTTGATTGGTGGTTTTGGTCCCTGGGGAGCCCCCAAAAATTCAGGATAGTTGACTATATTGGTCTTCCTGTGGAGTTCCTCTCCCTTCCAGATCTCTCAATCTTTCTCCAAACTCTTCCACAAATATCCCCGAGACCCACAGTCAAACACTGGATGGAGCTCATGGAATATTGGAGTTTCACATCTTATAACAGAGTTCCATAGGAATAAGGGATGTAAATTGGTAGGGGATTAAGGATAACTGTAATGATACAGTACTAGATCAATGAGAAGAGCCTAAACTAGGAGACAAGGATAATAATCCCTAATTCAATAGAAAGAGTAATAGTCAGCCTTTAATGACAAGGGCTTTAAGGTGGCATGAGGGTGATGATAGGAGAGAGGTGTGAGTGTAATGGAAACAGAAATTTCACTTAAGTTTAGTCACAGAGGTCCACGGACATTTGAAATATAACTAAAGGGAGACACAGTAGGAATTTGAGTTTCCTGGTCCAGTATATACAAACAAAGTCTGATTTGAAGATATCCATGTGGAAGTCATCACACAAGAGTGGATGAATTTGCCCACTGAAAGAGTGTGAGATGAAAAGATAGCCAAAGACAGATCTTTGGACTAGTATTTAAAGCGTGACATGAGAAAAATAAGTAGCAAAACAAAACTGCAAAGAAAAAAGAAAATTAGAGAGAAGGCAAAGATCCAGGAGGAAATTATATTAGGGAGGCCTGGTAAGAAGATGGCTAATAATGTTCACAGATGCAGAGAAGGGTAAACAGAAGAGACTACAGGAGTTAGTCATAGCATGCATATGAATGCCATTGTCCTTGTCTGTTTAGCTGGATGGAGGAAGAAATGAAACTGCAGTGATTGAGACAGTGGTAGGACACACAGTAAATGGATTTGAATGCAAGCACAACAACAGTAGAGGAAAAAGGCTTCTAATATGGGAGAAAGTCAGAGGCACTAGGCATTAGGTAGAAGTTATTGTTATCGTTCAAAGACCAAGGCCACAGAGTGATACATAAAATTTATCAGGAGAATAGTTGAAAAGATGCTCTCTAGCTGAGAAAAGAGACACAATGATCAAAGGAATATCATGAGATATAGGGGTAAATTGGGATGAAAATGTTTATTAAGAAGGGATGAGGAAAAACCTTCCACCTGTAATTCATCATGCCTGCAGGATGTGCTGGGATTGGAGGCAAGTGTAGTCATCATCAGAGAGACATCATCCAGCAACTGATGGGAGTAGATGCAGAGTCCCACAGCCAAATAGTGGGTCGAGGTCAGGGAGTTCTGTGGAGGAAGGGGAGGAAAGATTGGAGGGGCCAGAGGGTTGGACAAAGACACGACAAGAATATGGCCAACAGAAGCAACTGATCAGGATTCAAGCAGGCTCACAGAGATCAGGAAGCCTGTATGGATCGCCCCTATATACTCTACATGTGTTATGATTGTGTATCTTGGTGTTCTTGTGGGACTCCTAAGAGTGGGAGCAGTGTCTGTCTGTGAATCTTTTGCCTACCTGCGTTTGGGATCCTGTTCTACCTACTGAATTGCCTTGTCCAGCCTTGATTTGAGAATATGTGAGTGGTCTTATTGTGTAGCTTGTTATGCCATACTTGGTTGATGTTCTTGGAAGACCTGCACTTTTTGAAGGGGAGGTGATACAGGGGTAGGTCCAGAAGAAAGGAGAGGTGGAGGGGTGTAGGGACAAGGGGGGGGTAGGTGAAACTATAGCCAGGATGTAATATTTGAGATGATGGTGGTGATGATGATGATGAAGAAGAGAAGAAGAAGAAGAAGAAGAAGAAGAAGAAGAAGAAGAAGAAGAAGAAGAAGAAGAAGAAGAAGAAGAAGAAGAAGAAGAAGAAGAAGAAGAAGAAGAAGAAGAAGAAGAAGAAGAAGAAGAAGAAGAAGAAGAAGAAGAAGAAGAAGAAGAAGAAGAAGAAGAAGAAGAAGAAGAAGAAGAAGGAGAAGAAGAAGAAGAAGAAGAAGAAGAAGAAGAAGAAGAAGAAGAAGAAGAAGAAGAAGAAGAAGAAGAAGAAGAAGAAGAAGAAAAAGAAGAAAAGAATGTATGTATGTGGACTAAGGACCTATCCTAGTGGTGGAGTAGTTGCATAAAAACCCAAACCCTGGGAAGTTCCCTGGATCAGAATAAAATGGGAGAGGGTAAAACAAATGCATAGTGACTTACATTTTCTCAGAGAGGTATAAGAATTCTAAGAAAACAGAATGAGGCAAGGCCAAAGAGTTGATCAAAGTTGAGAACAAGTGAAGGAGGAGGTACTCAGTAGTGTTAAATACTGTAGTACTCAGCAGGTACAGAAAGATGTAGGTGATGGGTAGTTGTGGGTCACAGTGTTGTTATAGACCAGCTGAATTGAGACATGCAACAGCAATGAGCTAGGAAGAAGGTATTGTTTAAGGAGATAGAAAATGCAGTTAAGACTTGTAAAAAAAAAAAAAAAGCCAGTGTCAAAGGAAGTGACAGAGCAGAATAAAGGGCTGATGAGGAATCAGGCATGAACACCACAGCTTAAGCATCCCTCTTCTCTTTGCTTTGGAGCCCTGTGCATACATCACTATTCATTCAGAATGAAAGCATGCCTCATGGAGAATGCCCTCTTCTTATGGCCAGTTGAGCCTATACCATATCTATCTATCTATCTATCTATCTATCTATCTATCTATCTATCTATCTATCTATCTATCTATCTATCTATCTATCTCTATATCTATCTATATATAGATATAATGTGAGCATTTAATTCCACAGCAAGAGCCCAAATTAGTTTCATTGTTCTGGAGAGTATAAGTGGGTGAAAATTGGTCTGCAAGCTCAATGGGAGGAAGAGATTATGAACTTTCTATTAGTAGATAACCTCTAATGACATTTCATTATATAGATAGATATATAGATATAGATATAGACATAGATATAGATATTTGTTTTCTTTACAAGTATTCTCTGGCCAATCTGCCTAAGATATATCTCTTGTCACTGTCTCTTTATGATCCTATTTCTCTTTGTTTCTTCCTAGCATTTAATTCTACCTTCAATCATTCTACATTTATTCACCTTTTCTTTCTTTCATTTTTATGTAATCTTTTTATTTAATCTTCAGTGACCTAGGAGAGGGTAGCTGAGGTTGTTTGGGAGCATTAAGTGTTATATGTAGGGGAAATGGACCACAGTTTGGATCCTGTATAGACATTATTAACTAAATAATTAATTAATTAATTTTGGCAACTTATTTAACCTTCATTTTCCAATTTGTAGGATAGAGATATTACAATGTGGATTCTGGGAGCTTAATGCTTATCAAGTACAGTGTTTCAGTGTCAAAGCATTTTCTGAAAATGCAAGGCATGAGAAAGACCCCAAGATGCCATGAAAAAACTAAGGCCCACAAACATCTCAAAACTGCTGTGAAATTCCTAGTAGTCTAAATAATTACCCACTTGCAATTTATCATCAACAGCAGAAAAAATAATCACAGGATCTAATAATAGAGTGATAATTAACTGTTGTCAAATTTTCTTAGATTAAAAACCAAAAAAAACAGTATTTGGCTAGATGTTTCTGTCAGGATCTCACAGATTCTTGGGCCTGGCAGAAGTAAGGTTATTTAACTATACAGGATGTCATGGCAGATGTTTATGGTCTCAGAGGGGATGTGATCAGTGTGAGCATTTAATTCCACAGCAAGAGCCCAAATTAGTTTCATTATTCTGGAGAGTATAAGTGGGTGAAAATTGGTCTGCAAGCTCAATGGGAGGAAGAGATTATGAACTTTCTATTAGTAGATAACCTCTAATGACATTTCAGTATACAGCTAAAACTGATGATACTCTGGATAATTGATATCAGAGCATAAAATACTACCCTAAAATATAGAAAGTCATATCTTCTCCAAAACATAATTTCTTTAATTCTCTCATATATTACATCTAGAACACAAGTTCCCCTCTCCTCCCCTCCTAGCACTTGCCCCCCCCAAATCCACTCCTCCTCCATTTCTATTCAGAAAAGGTCAGGCCTCCCACAGATATCAATTAAACATGGTCTACACGTTGTAATAAGACTAGGTACCTCTGCTGTATTAAGGCTGGTCAAGGCAACCCAGGAGGAAGAAAAGGATTCTAAAGTCAGATGAAAGAGTACAGCCAGCCCCCACGTCCACTGTTAGAGTCCCACAGGAACCAAGCTACACAACTGTAATGTATATGTCCACACCTGGTCAGACCATCCAGGCTCCCTGACTGTACTGACTCGGGGAGCCCCTGTGAGCCCAGGGTAGTTGGTTCTATGGTGCATCTTTTGTGTTCCTGACACCCCCAACCCCCCCACACACACAGACACACACACACACACACACAGACACACACACACACAGACACACAGACACACACACACACACACACACATTCTGCATTCTTGAAATCCTTCGTCTCTTCCATAAAAATTGCTAAGTGATTTCAGTTTGAGGAAGAATACACATCTTCTCTGTAGATTATCAGAATGTAAACAGCTTTGCTTGGGGGCATAAACGTGCCTTGTCCATTTCCAGCATGAGGCCA
This sequence comes from Rattus rattus, assembly GCF_011064425.1. Taxonomy (NCBI): domain Eukaryota; kingdom Metazoa; phylum Chordata; class Mammalia; order Rodentia; family Muridae; genus Rattus; species Rattus rattus. The sequence goes on from NC_046156.1 coordinate 218,205,622, forward strand.
GGACGCACTCTCCTTCACATCACACTGCCTTTACCCTGGCCAAGCCATCACCCTGGACACTCTAGCCTAGGTTCATTTTCTTTTGCTTCTTTGATTCTCATGCATGTTACTCTCTTACCAGTTTTTATCTTTCCCAACAAATAGACTTGCTCTGGAGCTTATGCAACTGGGATAAAAATAAATCCAAGGCAGCCCAGAAGTGAGAACAACCAAAGGCTAAAAAGACTTAGCTGGATTTATGCTTGGCTTGTGTCACTTGGAATCTGGCTGAAGGCTCAGCAGAGAGGTTCTCAGAATATGATGTTAACAGAGTGTACCTCCAGGAAGGGATTAAGGCGTCTCAAAAGAGAGTGCTCTAGGAAGGTGAAGGTGTCAGGTCAGTCTTTTGTGTATATCCCAGTGCCTGGGATATTAGGCATGTTCAATTAAAAATATCCATGAAAAAAACACAATCTTGAAACTAGAATTAGGTTGAAACTGTGTGATAACATAAGCTACTAAAGACATGGGCCTTTCTGATGCTCCGACAATCACAAGCAACCACAAATAAATAGACACCATCCAATCCAACACTTAAGATTTAAATAGAATTCACATCACTGCTTTACTCTTTCTTGTTAACTGCCATTTGTAAGTTTGAGGCCAGCCTAGTAAGATTTTGTCTCAAGAGGAAAAGAAAAAAAAAAAAAAAAACCAAGCCAGAGGTGGGGGCTGTCACCTTCCATCCCAGTGAGAAGGGGGCAGAGGAAGTGGATCATAGAGTCTGAACCCAGCCTGGTCTACTTAATGAGTTCAAGGACAGCCAGGCTTATCCAGAGAAATCATGTCTTGGAGAAAAACCAAACCAAACCAACCAACCAAGCAATAAAAGCATGTTTTCTCTGGGACATATGATGTTTAAAGGTAAGTGTCAAAGTAAGACACTTAAAGTCAAAGGTATTTGCCTCTACTGCTTTGGCCACTGGCTTGCATTTCTCAAATGAAAAATAGTACTCTGATGTTAAAAAAAAAAAAGATGACTGTAAGTTAGAAAATGACTAGCAAAATGCAGAGTCCACATTGGGTCAAGGGTAGAGAAACGGGATAAGTAGAAGTTGCCAGACCATGTGCTTAAAAGGACAGGAAGATGAATTTTTGTTTTTGTGTAAAGAGCAAGCTGAAAGGGCAGGCTGAACATAGGACATCTGCTGAGAAGAGAGGGCAGACTGAAACCCAAGGGCAGCAAAGCCAGCAAATGAGAGTTCACCATACAGGCTGTCTCCAAAACTAACGCCCAGACATTTCCTACGACCACATACAAGGCTATTAGATTTTTAAAAATGATACTTCAAGTAATACTGAGACAGAGGCATACAAATGGATCTACATGTTGAACAAACTAGCCAGGGTAAGAAATGTGTTTTGGGGAATAATTTTGCATTGTCAAATACTTTTCTCCCAAATTTTAAATATTTCTTTTTATTTTTTTTAACATTCCAGATTTTATTCCCCTCCCGGTCCACCCTCTGACATTTCCACATCCCTTACCCCCTCCCAAAACCCCTGTTTCCACGAGGATATTTCCTCCTACACCCTACCCCCCCAGACCTCTAAACTTTCTGGGGACTCCAGTCTCTTGAGGATTAGGTCAATCTTCTCTGACTGAATCCTGACACTTCAGTCCTTTGCTGTATATGTGTTGAGGGCCTCATCAGAGATGGTGTATGCTGCCTGGTTGGTGATTCATTGTCTGAGAGATCTCGGGGATCCAGGTTAATTGAGACTGCTGGTCCTCCTACAGGGTTGCCCTCCTCAGCTTCCTCCAGCTTTTCTCTAATTCAACCACAGAGGTCAGCAGCTTCTGTTCACTGGTTGGGTGCACATATCTGTATCATCCTTTTTCAGCTCTTTGTTGGGTCTTTCGGAGGGCAGTCATGATAGGTCCTTTTTGTGAGCACTCCATAGCCTCAGTAATGATTTCAGGTCTTGGGGCCACCCCTTGAGCTGGATCCCACTTTGGAACTGTTGTTGGACCTTCTTTTCCTCAGGCTCTTCTCCATTCCCATCCCTGCAGTCTTTTCACACAGGAAAAATTATGGGTCAGAGTTTTGACTGTGGGATAGCAACCCCATTCCTCATTTGATGCCCTGTCTTTTTGCTGGGGATGGGCTCTATAAGTTCCCTCTCCCCACTGTAGGGCATTCCATCTAGGGTCCCTCCTTTTGAATCCTCAGTCTCTTACCTCCCAGGTCTCTGGTACACTCTGAAGGGTCCTCTTAACCTCCTACCTCTTGAACTTGCCTGTTTCCATTCTTTCTGCTGGCTCTCAGGTATTCATTCCTATTTCTGCACCCAATACCAGATCATGTTCCTCTCTCTCCCTACCTGTTCCCTTTCCTTCCCAGGTTCTTCCTTGCATCCCCTCTTGTGGTGGCGTTCTTCTCCCTCCCAATTAGGACTGAGGCGTCCTCACTTGGGCCCTTCAGCTTGTTGAACTTTTTGAGTTCTATGGACTGTATCTTAGGTATTCTGTACTCTTTCTTTGGATAATATCCACTTATTAATGAGTACATACCCTGCATGTCCTTTTTTTTCTGAGTTACCACACTCAGAATATTTTCTAGTTTCATCCATTTGTCTGCAAAACTCAGGATGTCCTTGTTCTTAATAGCTTAATAGTATTCCATTGTGTAAATGAACCCCATTTTCTGTATCCATTCTTTTGCTGTGGGACATCTGGGCTGTTTCCAGCTTCTGGCTATCACAAATAAAGCTTCTGTCTACCTAGTGGAACATGTGCCATTGTGGCATGGTGGGGCATCTTTTGGATATATTTCCAAGAGTGGCATTTCTGAGTCTTTAGGTAGATATATTTCCAATTTTTAGAGGAACCTCCATACTGATTTCCAGAGTGGTTGTTACCAGTTTGCAGTCTCCACCACAATGAAGTGTTCCTCTTTCTGCACATCCTGGCTAACAAGTGCTGTCACCTAAGGTTTGTGATCTTAGCCATTCTGTTTGGTGTAAGGTGGAGTCTCAGGGTCGTTTTGATTTGCATTTCTCTGATCCTAAGGACTTTGACCATCTCTTGAGGTGCTTCTCAGACACTCAAGATTCCTCTGTAGTGAGCTCTCAGTTTCCTTCTATACCACATTTTTTATGTTGTTTGTTGTTTTGGTGGTTAGTTTCTTGAGTTCTTTATATATTTTTGATATTAATCCTCAATCAGATGTTGGGTTAGTGAAGATTTTTTTCCCCAATCTGTAGGTTGCCTATTTGTCTTATTGAGTATGTCCTTAAGTCATAGTCACAGACTCACAGAAGCTTTGCAGTTTCAAGAGGTCCTATTTATCAATTCTTGATCTTAGAGTGTGGGACATTGGAATTCTCTTTAGGAAATTTCCCCCTGTGCCAATCAGTTCAAGGCTCTTTCCCAAATTCTCTTCTACTAGATTCAGTGCATCTGGTTTTATGTTGAGGTCCTTGATCCACTTGGACTTGAGCTTTGTGCACAGTGACAAATATGGGTCTAGTTTCATTTTTTTCCATACAGCCAGATAGACCAGCACCATTTATTGAAGATGATTTTTTTCAATTATATAATTATATATTTTTGGCTTCTATGACAAAGAACAAGTGTGCATGTGTGCTTTTATTTCTGGGTCTTCAATTCTATTTTCACTGATCAACCTGTCTCTGTACCAATACCGTGCATTTTTTGTTTGTTTGTTTGTTTTGTTTTGTTTTTTTATCACTTGCTTTGTAGTAGAGCCTGAGATCAGGGTTGGTGATTCCCCGAGCCGTTATTTTATTGTTAAGAATTGTTTTCGCTATTCTGGCATTTTTGCCCTTCCAGATGAATTTTGAGAATTCCTTTTTCCAGGTCTTTGAAGAATGGTGCTGGGGTTTTGATGTGCATTGCATTGAATCTGCAATTGCCTTTGGGAGGATGGCCATTTTTATTATGTTAATTCTGCCAATCCATGAGCCTGGGAGATCACTCCATTTCTGAGATCTTTGATTTCTTTTTTGAGAGACTTAGAGTTATTAGCATATAGATCTTTCACTTGCTTTGATAGTTACTCCAAGATATTTGATATTATTTGTGAATATTGTGAAGGATGTTGTTTCCCTAATTTTTTTTTTTTTTTTGAATTTTTTTTTATTAACTTGAGTATTTCTTATATACATTTCGAGTGTTATTCCCTTTCCCGGTTTCCGGGCAAACATCCCCCTAGCCCCACCCCTCCCCTTCTGATGGGTGTTCCCCTCCCCATCCTCCCCCCATTGCCGCCCTCCCCCCAACAATCTAGTTCACTGGGGGTTCAGTCTTAGCAGGACCCAGGGCTTCCCCTTACACTGGTGCTCATACTAGGATATTCATTGCTACCTATGAGGTCAGAGTCCAGGGTCAGTCCATGTATAGTCTTTAGGTAGTGGCTTAGTCTCTGGAAGCTCTGGTTGCTTGGCATTGTTATACATATGGGGTCTCGAGCCCCTTCAAGCTCTTCCAGTTCTTTCTCTGATTCCTTCAACAGGGGGTCCTATTCTCAGTTCAGTGGTTTGCTGCTGGCATTCGCCTCTGTATTTGCTGTATTCTGGCTGTGTCTCTCAGGAGCGATCCCATCCGGCTCCTGTCGGCCTGCACTTCTTTGCTTCATCCATCTTGTCTAATTGGATGGCTGTATATGTATGGGCCACATGTGGGGCAGGCTCTGAATGGGTGTTCCTTCTGTGTCTGTTTTAATCTTTGCCTCTCTATTCCCTGCCAAGGGTATTCTTGTTCCCCTTTTAAAGAAGGAGTGAAGCATTCACATTTTGATCATCTGTCTTGAGTTTCATTTGTTCTAGGCATCTATGTTTCCCTAATTTCTTTTGCAGCTTGTTTATCATGTGTATAAAGGAAGGCTACTGATTTATTTGAGTTAATTTTATATCCGACCACTTTGCTGAAGTTGTTTATCAGCTGGAGAAGTTCTCTGTTAGAATTTTTGGTATTGGTTATGTATACTATCATATTATCTGCAAATAGTGATACCTTTATTTCTTCTTTGTCAATTTGTATCCCCTTGGTCTCTTTTTTGTTCTTTTAATTGTTCTAGCTAGCACTTTGAGAACTATATTGAATAGATATGGGGAGAGCAGGCAGCCTTGTCTTGTCCCTGACTTTAGTGGGATTGCTTCAAGTATCTCTCCATTTAATTTGATATTGGTTGTTGGTCTGCAGTAAATTGCTTTTATTAAATTTAGGTATGGGTCATGAATTCCTGATCTCTCCAACAGTTTTAACATCAAGGGGTGTTGTATTTTGTCTAATGCTTTTTCTGCATCTAAAAAGATGATCATAGGATTTTTTCTTCTTTGTGTTTTTTATATAGTGGATGATGTTAATAGATTTTGTATATTGAACCAACCATGTATTCCTGGGATGAAGCCTACTTGATTATAGTGAATGATGGTTTTAATATGTTTCCAGATTTGGCTAGCAAAAATTTTATTGAGTATTTTTGCATCAAAATTCATAAGCGAGATTGGTCTGAAGTTCTCTTTTTTGGTTAAGTCCTTGTGTGGTTTAGGTATCAGAGTAATTATGGCTTTATGGAATGAATTAGGTAGTGTTCCTTCTGTTTCAATTTTATGGAATAGTTTGAACAATATCGATATCAGGTCTTCTTTGAAGGTCTGGTAGAATTCTGAGCTAAATCCATCTGGCCCTGGACTGTTTATGGTTGGGAGGTTTTTTGGTTTTTGGTTTTTTTTTTTTTTTTTTTTTTTTGCTTTTGTTTGTTTTTTGTTGTTGTTGTTGTCAGTTTTGGACTTTATTGTCATTGTCGTCGTCTCAGGCCTTGATTGCGCACTTGTGCAATGGGTACAGCCGCTCCTTCCGCTGCTGCTTCTTGGTCTTTGGCTTCTCTTCATGCTTAGTGAGCCAGCGGCGCATGGCTCTCGTCTTCTTGGGTCACAGGTCCAGGGGCTTGTACTTCTTTCCCTTGTAGAATTTCCTGAGGTTTTCCTTTTGAGTCCGATTAATGACAGTGAGGACACGGGCGATGGATTTGTGTACGACTTGTATCTTGGAGAGCTTGGACGCGGCGCCGCCTGTCACTTTGGCCACGCGAAGCTGGGACAGTTCCACCTTCAGATCATCCAGTTGTTTCAACAGCTCCTCCTTCTTCTTGCCCCGCAGGTCCCGATCCTTAATCTTGGCCATTGCTGCGTTGTTCACGGATGAGGCTGCCTGGTTCGAGGTGTTGGGAGGTTTTTAATGACTTCTATTTCCTTATGGTATATAAGTCTGCTTAGATAGTTTACCTGCTCTTGATTTAAATTTGATATGTGATATCTGACTAGAAAACCATCCATTTCATATAGATTTTACAGTTTTGTTGAGTGGCTTTTGTAGTAAGATCTGATAATTTAAAAAGAAAATTTCCTCCATTTCTTTTGTTATGTCTTCCTTTTCATTTTTGATTTTGGTAATTGGAATACTGCCTCTGAGCCATTTAGTTAGTTTGGCTAGGGGTTTATCTATCTTGTTGACTCAAAGAACCAGCTTTTAGTTTTTTTGATTCTTTTTTTTTTTAATTTTTTTTTTCTATTCTTTTTTTCGGAGCTGAGGACCAAACCCAGGGTCTTGCACTTGCTAAGCAAGCACTCTACCACTGAGCCAAATCCCCAACCCCATTTTTTTGATTCTTTATATTGTTCTCTTAGTTTCTATTTGGTTGATTTTGGCCCTGAGTTTGACTATGTCCTGCTGTCTACTCCTCTTGAGTGAGTTTGCTTCTTTTCTTCTAGAGCTCTCAGGTGTGCTGTTTATTTCCTCTTGTAAGATCTCTCCAGTTTCTTTACTGGCGAACTTAGTGTTATGAATTTTCCTCTTACCACTGCTTTCACTGTTTCCCATAAGTTTGGGTATGAGGTATCAACTGTTTCATTAAATTCCAGGAGGTCATTAATTTCTTTCTTCCCTGACCAAGTTATCATTGAGTAGAAAGTTGTTCAGTTTCCATGTGTATGATTCCTTTTTGCTGTTATTAAAGACCAGCTTTAGGCCATGATGGTCTGATGCATGGAATTATTTCAATCTTTTTGTATCCATTAAGGATTGTTTTGTAACCAATTATATGGTCGATTTTGGAGCAGGAACCATGAGGTGCTGAGAAGAAGGTATATTCTTTTGTTTTAAGGTGAAATGTTCTGTAAATACCTGTTAAATCCATTTGTTTCATAGCCTCTATTATCTTCACTGTGTCTCTGTCTAGTTTCTGTTTCAATGACCTGTCCATTGGTGAGAGTGGGGTTTTCAGGTCTCCCACTATTATTGTGTGGTGTTCAATATGTGGTTTTAACATTTGTAAGGTTTCTTTTATGAATGTGGATGCCCTTTAATTTGGGACATAGATGTTCATAATTGAGCCTTTATCTTTGTGAATTTTTTCCTTTGATAAATATGAAGTTTCTTTCTTGATAAATTTGCTTGAAAATCTATTTTATTGGAAATTAGAATGGCTTCTTTCTTGGAACCATTTGCTTGGTTTTTTCCCCAGCCTCTAACTCTGAAGTAATGTCTGTCTTTGTGACTAGGTATGTTTCTTGCATGCAGCAAAATGCTGGATCCTGCTTGCATATGCTGTTTGTTAGTCTTTGTCTTTTTATTGGGGAATTGAGTTCATTGACATTGAGAGATACTAAAGACAGATTTTTTTTTTTGTTATAGATAGCATTATGTGTATGAGATTCTCTCCTTTTGTTTTTTTTTAAGATGATTAATATCTTGTTTTTTCTTTGTTGTATGTACCCTCCTTTAGTTGGAGATTTCCTTCTAGGATCCTTGGTAGGCTGGATTGGTAGGTTGATGCTGTTTGAATTTATTTTTGTCCCGGGATATTTTGGTTTCTCCATCTAGGTTGATTGAGAGTTTTGCTAGGTATAATAGCCTGGGCTGGAATTTGTGTTCTCCTGGAGTCTGTAGGCTCTTCTGACTTTCATAATCTCTGTTGAGAAGTCTGGTGTAATTCTGATAGGTCTACCTTTGTATGTTACTTGGCCCTCTCCCTTGCAGCTTTCTTTTAATATTCTTTCTTTGTTTTGTACAACTATTGTTTTGATTATTATGTGACAAGAACATTTTCTTTTCTGTTTCCATTTCTTTGGTGTTCCTTAGGCTTCCTGCACCTTTATGGCCATCTCATTCATTAGGTTGGAGAAGTTTTCTTCTGTAATTTTGTTGACATTTTCAGATCCTTTGTGCTGGGAATCTTCATTCTCCTCTAGTGCAATTATTCGTAGAGTTGTTTTTTTCATTGTGTCCTGAATTTCCTAGAGTTTTGGATTAGGAGTATTTTATGTTTTGAATTTTTTTGATAGTTGTGTCGATCTCTTCTATGGTATCTTCTACACCCGAGATTCTCTCTTCTATCTCTTGTATTCTGTTGGTGATACTTGCATCTCTAATTCCAGACCTCTTTCTCAGATTTTCCATTTCCATGTTGGCCTCCATTTGTGTTTTCTTTATTGTTTCTACTTCCATTTTTAGGTCTTTGACCGCTTTATGCAATTCTTTCACCTGTTTGTGTTTCCTGTATTTCTGTAAGGGATTTATTGGTTTCCTCTTTAAGGGCTTCTACCTGTTTACCAGTGTTTTCCTGAATTTTTCTTTCAGTGAGTTATGTGTATCCTCCTTAAAGGACTCTATCAACTTCATGAGATAGGATTGTAGGTCAGTTTTCTGATTTTCAGGTGTGTTGGTGCATTCAGAGCTTGCTGTGGAGGTAGAACTGGTTTCTGATGATGCCCATGTATTTTGACTTCTGTTGCTTATGGTCTTGTGCTTGCCTCTCGCCATCTGGTTATCCCTGGCATTTGTTGGCTTCGGTGACTCTGTCTGGATTCTGCCTCTTTTGTCCCTGGATTGCTACAGGTCTCCTAGTAGGCCCATGGCCCTGGCTATAGCAGACCTTCTGTGGGTCTTTCCAACTGGAGGGTTTTCAGAGGGGCATAGAAGCTGCCGATTTTTTTGCCCTGGCTGCAGCAGATCTCCTGGGAGGCTTTCAGACTGTTGGGTGTTCAGAGGAGCAGTCAAGTTGTTGTCCTGTGTGAAGGTGTTCTCTAAGGGGTGGGGCAGGCGGTGCTACAGACTGGGTTTTCTGTTTCCTGTGTGCAGCAAACTCCAGGGAGGCTTTCCATCTGTCTTTTGGATTAGTTGCCCTGCATGACACAGAACCCCCGGGAGGTCTTCAGACTGTGGTTTTGGTTGCCCAGTTTCCCTGTGTTTCCAGGAACTCCTGAGATGCCTTCAAGCTGTGGTGTCCTGAGTGCAGTGGATGTCCTGGGAAGATTGTGGCTGTGATGTCAGATGCCCTGAGTGCAGCTGATCTCTTGGGATGCTCAAGATGTGCTATCAAATGCTGTGAGTGTAGAGAATCTTCTGGGCTGCCTCAGGGTATGGTGTCTTCTGGGCTGCAGACTAACTAGCAGTCTGTCCCAGCAGAAAGGACTGGGTGAAAGGGGAGTGGTATTCTGCAGGCAGGAATTGTAGGGGGAGATGGGTCCCTGAGTCCTCTCCCAGCAGCAGCTCTGGGACTTCGGGAGGGTGCTTACCAAATGCTCTGAGTGCAGTACATCTTCTGGATTGCCTCAGGGTATGATGTCTTCCGGGGAGCAGAGTAGCTAACAGTCTCTTCCAGAATAAAGGACTGGGTGGAAGGGGCCTATTTTAAATTTTTTTTTTTTTTTGGTTTTTTTTTTCGGAGCTGGGGACCAAACCCAGGGCCTTGCGCTTCCTAGGCAAGCGCTCTCCCACTGAGCTAAATCCCCAACCCCAATATTTTTATTTCTTGTTTAATACTTTTTTCCTTTCTAAGATAAGTTCTTGCTATGTAGCACAGGCAAACAAAAACCCTGAAACACTCTTGGCTTAGCCTTAGGCATGTGGAGTTATGCCAGGCTAACCTAGATTCATGTTAGCAGCGTTATCGAGATATATAATTCAATTATAACAACATATACAGGCAACTAACCATTTCTTTCACATGCAAGAAAGGCTTTGCCCACATATCCATTTGTGTCTCATTCTACTCTCTTCTTAACCACTAGTGATCCCTGATAGACTCTATCTACAGATCTGCCTATGCTTCATGCTTCTAATGTAGGGATGTCTATCTGTTTGTACACAGCATAATGCTTTTGTGTTCAAAATATTGTAGAATAATATTTCTTTCTATGTTTTTGCTGACCTTTTTTTGTCTGTTTATGGGTGTGAGGGTTGTTTCTACTTTGTGTTAGTGAGAAAAGTGCTGTCATGCTACTCCCATACAATTTATATTTATATTTTTTTATTTATTATGTGTATATGTGTTCTCATTGCTGGGTCATGAGATTATATGCTTAACATTGCACATGAGTATATGTTGTACCCAACATTTTAAACAATTGCCAGTTTTTCAAATTGTGTCATTCATTCTTCAGATATGGATATGTTTTCCTTGTAGTAATATCCTACTATGGGGGACTGTGAAATAGTTAGGACAATACATATTGACTAAGATCATAATCTAAAAGGACCAAACACTAGCATGGTTTTTAGAAATATGGGTACTGCTGTAGTAAGTAGTACTCTGGGATTCAGTGACTCAAAAGCCATATGAGTCATCTCAAATGAACTCCAACATGAATCTGCTATTCTTTAGCTTAGTGTGGGACATTCTTTCCTGTTTCTTACGATACTAGTCTTTGACTGGCATATCAACACTTCTACTGAAATGCCATTCCTTTATCTTATTAAATGCTGAGACTGCCAACTTACATCAACTTTTTACAATTAGGAAATTTGGCATATCAAAATATTTTGGATAAGTAGAATTTAATTCTAACATTCAGAATTTATCAATCTTTCCTAAAATTACTTGAGGATAACTTAATAGCTCACTGTTGTGATCCTTGCACATAATCATGGCACTTAAGAAGGCAATGGTGTTTTGTTTTTGTTCTAACAGAAATCAAGTTCATTTGTCTAAATTCTTGGAATAAACACTTTTAGTTTGGGACAATAGGGGTTTAGGAACTGATCTCAAATGCTCCTGTGCACTTGTGTGTCATACCTCCAGCCCCTTTGGGAACTAATTTTTGACTTGTTATACAAACTAAAACAAATAGTCTACAAGTAAACTTCAGTGTAGAGAGCCATATGTGTGAATGTGTGTATGTGAGAGAGTATGCTTATGCATAACCACCTCCACAAAGGAACAACCAACAAGCAGTGTAGAAAATTCATAGGTGTTTTATGTTTCAGCAGATCTTTTCCCTGCAGGCCAAATGTAAAGTGTGCTTTTCACAACATTCTACCAGAAATTCATGAGGGGAAGTTTAGAAAAGAGCACACATTTTTATTAGGTTTCATTCTTCCTGAAAAGATTTTAAAAATCATATGTTCTTGCCCTGGGATTTAGTGATGCTACACTAGGCTTAGAATGAACACACTTCCAGCTTATCTGTGAGAAGCACTTGAAACAAAGGCAGTTCCCTTCTTACCACGCATGACATGTATGCCAAGAAACAATGGAAGGTACATGCATGCCAAGAGACAATGGCAGGTACAATTCAAATAAATTCAATACTATCAACCTCTTATCATTACTTTCCTTTCCTAAGTCTTGAAAGCATATGGATTAATTTTTATTGTGAGTTAGAGACAAAGCCTTTTTAGAATGTTAATAATCTGACAACTTCTTATCTAAGCTGTGTAAAGCAGCTCAAAAGCCAATAGGGTTTTATAGAACACACATGTCTCCCTCCTTGGCGAAGAAGACACTGCCTTAAAGATTTCCCTTGTCACAAAAATCAAAATACATTTTAAAGGTCTGATTTATATTCTAGTTAACCAACAAAAACTGAATCAACATGAAAAGATAAACATCGTGAATATTTTTGCACTGAGAACTATCAAAAACATGAGGATGCATTTAGATTTTTGCTCATCCACAAAAGGGGCATAGGCCTATGTTCTAAAATAAGAAAAACTAGAGGCAGTGTTTAGAAAAGCATATTCCATAATCCTTGTTGAAATTAGCAATTTAAATTTGCTGTATGAGGTTACAAATGCACAAATCACAGAGATTTGAGAACTTACATAGTTTAAATGTAAAAGAAGGCCATAGGTTGAAAATAATGACTGTGTGTTTCAGTATTATAACTAAAATATGCAATCCGTGATCATAATTTATTTGTTTTACAAATGCATTTGGGGGCTATATTCTTTCAATTCATCTGTGACAAACCATGAAATTTAATATTGCTTCACCATGACGAATCCATGAAATTTGTCAACTTTGTTCCTGGTTTTCACAAGGCTTTTTTCTGAGATGAACTGACCCATTGAACTGAGAACACAACAAGTTTCTCATCTATGGTAAATCAGTTTATTTCACTAGGATTTATTAGGGACTTCAAATTTAAACTTTTTATATTATAAGCCGTTTATATATAATCTCAACCTTATGGTGGTTTACTCACTGTTCTTCTGCTCTCTAAAAGAGTTCTCTGCTTCCAAAACAAGTTCTCAGCTTGTTTTGTAAGAAGAAAGAATCTTCTAGCAATGGCTCTACTTCAAGCTGAAGTAGGGAGACTGAAAACGAAGTTGTTAATTATTCTTAGACTGTAGATCATGTAAGTCTGAGAATACATTCAGAATAAAAATGTGCACATCAGTCTAATCAAAAAAAATTCTGCTTAATTTTTAACCTAAGTAAAAAATTATGGAAACTTTTACTATTCAATAAAGTAAGAATATATGATATAGTCTTTTATTATAGAAAGAAACATTGGAGAGGTATTTTTAATTTCACTTTAAATGGATATGAAAAATCATGTTAAAGAAGTAGTGATTTTGTTGGTTGTGTACACTCTAGAAATTTGTTCCCTAAAGTCTGCGCATAAGGTCTATCCAAAGTTTATGATATTATCCAAAGAATCATGCTAACTTGCAATTAAAAGTAGATTGAAATTTTTATATTTTTACTAACTTTATTTTGTAAGAAAAATATTTTATTTTTCCAATACAAACACCTATCTGCTTATACTTACCATTATTATTTATTACAGTCTATGCCAGATCTATTGAAAATTTGAGGCCATTAAATCCCTTTCAGATTTGAGCACATTTAGATTTAAAAAATATTTATTAAAATTAGATCCAACTATAATATATAAAAAATGAAAACTACTGAGGCCCAGTTCCAGGGGATCTGACAACTACTGGACTCACAGGACCAGCACCCATCTGTGTACAATATATATACATAATTAAAAATGAGTCTTTAAAAAGTTAAAAGGTATTTTACACACATACACACACACACACACACACACACACACACACACACACACACACACACACAAACACCCCCGCGAAAAGTACTCCCTGGCATGACTGTGGAAGTTCATCACCGCAGCACTAGGAAGGCTGAAATAAAAAAACTTTATCTTTGAAATCAGCAAGAATGTTTCAAAAGACAGAAAATCAAAAAGGTGAAGCTTAAAATATACTAACTGAATGGGACCTACAGACACAAAGAACACCTGAGTGACTAAATAGATTTGAGCATTGGTTCATGTTAAGTTTATAAAACATTCCAATTTATGATATTGAGAATATACTTCAGAGTACTTAATTGGTATTTAATATAGAGTTCAATAAGCAAGTATGACAATAACTCAGTTAAACAAAATGTATTTGATACTTACTTATATAATTCTGTTAATGGTGATGTCAAAATTGCTAATGTTGTGAAGAGATTGTTGCAATGAATATGGATTTTAAAAATTTTATGGTTGTTATACTTATGAGGATTCAAAATTTCCTGTTCAGAGGTACAAACTGACCACAACATTTTCTCAGTACATATTAAGATTGCCGTGATATCAAGTCTATTGGAAAGAGAGAGAAAAAAACCATGTTAAATAAAATAGTGATTTTGCTTGGCATATACATTTTAATCTGTGTCTTTTATAAGCTTATGAAGGAATGGAAAGATATGGCTGGATATCAGAGATATCTACATAGATATACCCAGACCAAGAAGCACCAAATCCACCATTGAATGCCTATGGATGGCCCCTAATGTCATTACTTTTAGGAATGGCAAGAGCTGCAATGGGGTTCTAGCAATGTTTTGACTTTTAATAAAATTGTTTCAATATTTTTTGAGAACTTCATAATGAATGCTGCATAAATAATCCCTGCACCTCCCTCCTGCTCCAATTTCTCCTGTGTTCCCTCCCAAATTTATGATTTCCTCTTTAATAATTGTTATATAGGGAATATTTTGTTAAAAATATTTGCTTAGTACTATCAGAATTCTCTTCCTGAAGCTCAAGAGCTAGTCTTGAAATTACTGTGAGCAAAATAGGAGCTGGTTGATAATAAAATGTGCTATTGCATATACACATGCAGGTACCCACGCACGCACACATGTACAGATTGTAGGTCAATATTTAACAGCAGAACATGTATCCATCTCATCCACAAGTAACTCTTCAGAAATAAGTCATAAGGTCACGTAACGTGTTCTCCCTGAGAAAGGGAGGTAAGAAGGCATGACAAACAAGCACAAATTGAAATGCCTAAATACTCAGAAATTCCTAAAGTTATGTTTATTTGTGAAAGAAGACTGCATTATTTATCTTACTCATAAATATTTTATTTTTATTGCCCATGTGGGTTTTTTGTTTAAATTTTAAGTACATTTTATTGTAATCAACACACACTAATTTTACGTATTTTTGAATTCCAATATTTCAATCCATGAATATAATATGTAAAATATGTGTGTGTTTGTGTGTAATGTATAACACATGCACAAGTCATATATATATTATATGAAGACTAGTATAATAACTAATGGTAATTATAACATTAGAAAGCTTTAATTTTAGCTTTATTTACTTGAAATTGTTTATAGTTTCTAGTCCAAGATACACACACACACACACACACACACATTTTGATTTCTACAATAATACTTTTGTGTTAACCTTTCAAATATAAATATCCTTATATTTTATATAGAAGAATTAGAAGCAATAATTCTAAGTTTGCATAATACTTTTGTCCAATCATTTATAACATAAGCCAAAGTCTCTATAATACTATTAATTAATTGAATATATTTCTTATTTCATATTCTAAGAGTAAATCCAAATTTGATTTTACAAATACCTCATAATGATGGGCCACATAACAGCCAAAAGTGATTTATGGTTCATTAGAAAGAGAAGGTATTCTTTCCTCTAAAAAGGAATTTTATACCCATTCTTCAAAGTTCCACTATTTTTTAGTTCAATTTATTTTTAAACAGTTTGATCATTCTAAACAGCCTGTACAAAATACCACAGTTATGAAACACTGTGGGAGGACCTAAATGCCCTTCAAATCACAGTGTGCTTTACACAGTGGCGTGCTTTACACAGTGGTGTGCTCTACACAGCGGTGTGCTTTACACAGTGATGTGCTTTACACAGTGGTGTGCTCTACACAGTGGCGTGCTTTACACAGTGGCGTGCTTTACACAGTGGCGTGCTCTACACAGTGGCGTGCTCTACACAGTGGCGTGCTCTACACAGTGGCGTGCTCTACAGAGTGCTGTGTTCTACACAGTGCTGTGCTCTACACAGTGGTGTGCTCTACACAGTGCTGTGTTCTACACAGTGGTGTGCTCTACACAGTGCTGTGTTCTACACAGTGCTGTGCTCTACACAGTGGTGTGCTCTACACAGTGCTGTGCTCTACACAGTGGTGTGCTCTACACAGTGGTGTGCTCTACACAGTGCTGTGTTCTACACAGTGGTGTGCTCTACACAGTGGTGTGCTCTACACAGTGGTGTGTTCTACACAGTGGCGTGCTCTACACAGTGGCGTGCTCTACACAGTGGTGTGCTCTACACAGTGCTGTGCTCTACACAGTGGTGTGCTCTACACAGTGGTGTGCTCTACACAGTGCTGTGTTCTACACAGTGGCGTGCTCTACACAGTGGTGTGCTCTACACAGTGATGTGCTCTACACAGTGGTGTGCTCTACACAGTGGTGTGCTCTACACAGTGGTGTGCTCTACACAGTGGCGTGCTCTACACAGTGGTGTGCTCTACACAGTGGTGTGCTCTACACAGTGGTGTGTTCTACACAGTGGCGTGCTCTACACAGTGGTGTGCTCTACACAGTGGTGTGTTCTACACAGTGGTGTGCTCTACACATGTGCTCTACACAGTGATGTGCTCTACACAGTGGTGTGCTTTACACAGTGGTGTGCTCTACACAGTGGTGTGCTTTACACAGTGGCGTGCTCTACACAGTGGTGTGCTTTACACAACAGTGTGCTTTACACAGTGGTGTGCTCTACACAGTGGTGTGCTTTACACAACAGTGTGCTTTACACAGTGTGCTTTATTAAGAACATGATTTTAGGAAATGAGTCCTCCTGCCAAAAGTAAAGACAAAAGGAAGTCTCTGATGTCTGTGGGATCCTTCTAAACTACATCTGAAAATATTATTTCATACATCAACCCAGGCTTAAACAGTATAGACCATGTGTATAGAAAACAAAAGCCTGCCTCCACTTTGCTCACTGTCGTTATTAAGCTCGTTTGTATTACGTTCACTATCAAAACACTAGAATTAAACTTTAATTCAA
The DNA here is from genome assembly GCF_011064425.1 of Rattus rattus. NCBI lineage: Eukaryota > Metazoa > Chordata > Mammalia > Rodentia > Muridae > Rattus > Rattus rattus. Next base: position 218,222,287 of record NC_046156.1, read on the forward strand.
TCTTTTATTTAAAACCTAGTGTCTTTTGCTTCTCGTTTTCTACAATTTCCCATTTTCTTCAGTTGGCTTTCAGTAATATACAGAGAGGCAAAAGTGAAAACGAAGGGAAAGCCAGGACAATACGTTTATTGTTTGTTTTGTCCAGAAAGGGTTTCTCTGTGTAGCCCTTGATGTCCTGGAGTGTGCTTTGTAGACTAGGTTGTCCTCAAACTCAGAGATCTGCCTGACTCTGCCTCCCAACTGCTGGAATTAAACATGTGACCCACGTATGGGTTTTAACAAAAGTAGGCACTCCATTGGAAAATAAGTACAGCAAATAAGTAAAAAAAAAAAAAAAAATGCTAAAGTGCCTTGGTTGCCTGGGAGCAGGAGTCAATCTCATGTCTTCACTATAGCTTAGCTGCTGATTGCTGTGCTATGCTACAGGGTCTTAATTTGCTTTTATCTTATTGTGTATATTTGACCTAGTCACACATGGAAACATTTCCCACAAGCAAAGGTGCTCGCATGCAACTATAAGGTATAGGAGCAGGGATATCTTTCAGATCCAAGATCTACTTTCCTACCTCCATGACTCAGATTTAAGGACGGGTACCTCTCTTCTCAGAGATTACAAGTGCACCAAACACATGTGTTTTGTCTTGAGCACCAAAACCACATTCTGCTTTACAAGTTGATCCCAGTCTCCTTGCAAAGCAACATGTTTCATTACCTTATCTGTGCAGTTCTCCTAGGACTGGGGTGGGCCCGAGCATATCTGGAGGCAAGTAGACCCAAGGATTTCTCCAGCAGCTCGGCTAGAATCTCCTGGGCCAGCTTAGGGGGCAGTATGGTCCAGAGATCGTGATGCAGAGCCCAGCTGAAGTAATGCCACATCTGGATGGCGAAGGAACATCTTTCCCCCTGGCAAAATCACCACACATTAAACAACAGTAATAACTTCTTCCAAAATGTCAGTGTTCTTCCTATGAACCTAATTAGTTCAGGCTGAAAGGAAGTCATCAGAGAGTCTGCCATACAAGATGACCAAGAAAGGTTTAGACAGGATGCTAAACATCCTATTGAGAAATTAACATATGTTTTATTCCAACTGTGAATCAGTTATTCTAGTGTATATCCAGACCACAAGCACTCAGCCTAGCACATTCTTGAATCACCGGGTCCTGGCCGGCCTTCTAAAATGTATTTTTTAGTATCAGCTTTGTGGCTGTTTAACAAGTCATATTGATCTCTGAAGTTAAAATCTGTGTGGATTGTTCATGGAGGTACATTTCTGAGACAATTAGCATTATTGAGTTAATTTTACAATTCTTTCAGATTCTGTATTCTCATGGAACAAGAGGACTGAAAACGATATGTGCATTAAATGTTGGGCACATTCCCGAAAACAAATGTGGTGCTTAACTACTGAAGAGTACATCAGGCTGTTTCATCAACGGCGCTTTAATAATAGGTTATACTAGCAATAAATAAACAGTAATCTAATTTTCCATTTTGTAAAGTCTAGGCCCATATTATCATCATTTAACATTTTTACATACTTCCAAGGTGTCAAATTCTCATTTCCCCCATTCCTCCAAAGACCTTGTCCATGTGCTAGCTTTTGCCTGACGTCAGAAGGAACCAACAGTGGCCAGGCCAAAAGGAGGAGGTAGGAAGAGAAGGAAAGGACTCGGACTCTAGGCAAGCACCAATTAGTAATATGCTCTTGGGGATATGTGATAGCTGTTTGACCTCATCTCCTCAAACCCAACCAAAAGCTTATCTGAAATAGGAAGGATAGAATGGGTTCTTCAAATTTAATTTGATTATATTAATATATCAAAACATAAGGCATTAAGTTTTCCTATTTCATACCTAAATATTTCTCTTTTGCAATCTGCTGTGTCCACTAGCATAGTTTTCAAATACATGTTATCTAAGAAATACCTGCTGCTGCCTGGTGAGATGGGTCTCCACATCCAAGTGCTGGACTGGCTAGGGAGGGAAGATTGATGTAAACTTGAAGCCAGGCTGAGCTACTTAACAAGTTCCAGGCCCCTCTGTGTTACAAAATAAAATCCTGCCTCATAAAACAGGCAGAAAAGCCCACTGTTCTCCTAACCCCAAGTTTACTAGCTACTCGGGCAGGCATTTCTTCACATGGCGTTGTTTTGAAAGTTACATTGATTACTACAATATTGTAGTCATTAAAACAATAGTGATCGCTTTTCAAAAATGAACTACTATACTTTGTGTAAGAAACTTGGACTTGAAAGTATTAGAGTTAAGTTCAAACAGAAAGGGACTTTGAGTAGGTGGTTTCTGACTTCCCAGTTAGATGAGCTAAAAACTACTTAAAGAGTAAGAAAGCAAACTTAATTCTCCATTTGGTTTGTGGAATGATGTACGAACTCTTGTCACACTAAGAGAGGAGTCTCAAAGCTTGATTTACTCAAATGTTGTAAGTAAAAGGGACCTTGAGTCCAGCTAATGCTGGCACTGGCAGTGGGGAATGTGGCTGATATCAGTGTGATCAGCAAGACTTGCCATGATTTTAAAAACAGAAAACCAGTTCATAATTATTCTTTAGCACAGAGATTTGTTTTCTGCTCAAAACGTACTACATACATTTTAAAAACTATAAAGTGTTTCATGCCTTTTTGGCGGTCTCATTAAAACACTCTTTGTTTTAGTAATTCATCCTAAACAAAGACAATTTCAATATGGGTGTATAAGCAGCAGGGGTTCTGTTAAACTAAATATGACTTTATTTTTTGACCTGTTTCCTTGCTTGTTGTCACTTCAAAAGTATTCTGTAGTAAACATCTGTCATTGTAAGCCCATTATAATGTAAACAGATGTGAGCATTTGCTTAAAGTATATATCAGGAAACAAGCATCTGGGCTTTATTGTGGAAGCCACTCAACATTATCTCTGAACAGATAATTCTTTACTCTTTGACTATGGGAAAACACGAGTTACAAAAATCGAGCATCTGTCAACTACACAGACATCTTAATGTTAGACATGCCATCTCAGTACCCACTGTGCCAGCTGAGCAACGCTTCAATGCAAAGGGCCTGGCTCTCTGCAGCCTGCAGCCTGACGTGTTTAGAATAGAGCAATTCATGTGTCTACTTTACTTTCTATCATAAAGCATGAACTAGCATCACTCCCTAGCTTGTAGCTTCTTTCTGTTTTCTCTACTTTGCTGTGTGCACGTGGGCATCAGTTTCTCTGAGATCCCTGTCCAACCCTTCATTTCCAATCAGCCATGCATCATCTTGCTTTTCCTCATGTAGTCCTTTTCCCCAAATCAGCTGACATGGCAGAGGAGGAAAAAATGAGTTAATAAGTGAGACACGACCATGTCAGGTACACCACTTGACAAAACAGTTTAAAACCGAGGCTATTTTCCGAACCATCTTATTTTTTGTAAATGGAAAACAGGATCACTTTCTTTTCCCTCTACACACAAACCATTAACTGCAATTAAATTGTAACTACTGACCACGTAAGTATAAGGACGATCACGTACCATGTAATCACAGAGTAGTAGTCTCTTTATTTCTGTCTTTGAAGCTAAAGCCTTGTCATAAGATCTAATAAGAGCTGTGTGTTTGTTATGTGGTAATTTTTTTGTAAATACTCAGTAACTCAATAACAGGTTCTCAACACATACACTTATTATTTACAGGGCACAACTGTTCTAGTCTTTGATTTGCATAAGAGGAAACAAATATACTGAGTATGTGACAAAGTAATATCCACTCCTCGCTGAAAACATCATACAAAATTGTTCATTAGTACCTGTAGACATATTGAAAGAGTCTGACACAGGATGGCTCGCCTTTCTGCCTCTGTTTATGTCAAGGCAAGGAGCGTGTGCAAGGCTGCCCAGAGAGGGGCGAGCATCTTTACCTCAGGTGCCAGCTGCACTGTGGCTCCTCTGTCTTTCACTCTGCTCACTGCTACCACTAATGTCTGAAGTCTACTGAGTTTGGACAATGATGTATGGAGGCTCTTGCAAAGAGGAAAAGTCCCTGGGAAGGGCTTTAAGGAGAGAAGAGATGGCCTGAGGAGAACGGGACCTTCTTTAAGAGTTTCTTATTAGTGGCTTTTCTGTCTTAACGACACCTATGATATCTCAGTCACAAATACTGCCTATGCCAAGGAATGGCAAGAGTGATTGCTGATAAAAAGTCCACTCTCCTTTTCTACTCATTCCACAGTGGCACAGGCAATTAAAAAAAAGAAAAAAAGGAAGACCATAGATGTTACTCAGAAGAAAGGGTACGATGTAAAAGCTAAGAAAGTCATTGAAACTTTTAAAGCTCAAAAAATTTTAAAGATACATAAATATTTTACCCTTGCATGGAATTAATTTCAAATATTATGTAGTCTATGTATAATCTGTGGGATATTGTGAAAAAGAAACTAGTGAAGACCGACTGTGAAAATTTTAATTGATTTTCAGTACGAAAATATTGGGGATTATTTGGCTATCATTCGATAGATGTTTGGGATTTCAAAATAAGCTGAATGAAAATAGTGAAATTCAGAATGGTGAGATGCATCTTAAATGTGCTCTTGATGAGAAGTAAAAAGTAAACGTAACCGTAAGGCTGCTTCATAATAAGCATTTAGCAAACGGGATGGACATACACACCGAGGCAAGGTGCAAGGACATGTGGAACCGGTAGCGTGGGAGAGACACAAAGGATACAGCCAGTCTTGTTATCTCTGAGTTATCATTGAATCTCATTATGCCCTGGTTCAGACAGTGCTGCAATCCTGCAACTCAAATTAAGTTATTTTTACTTTTAAGCAGAAGGGAAGTTCTGATGTCTAATTTATTTCAGGTTTCTAAAGACAGTGTTTTTCCTAAATACAAATTCAATATTTAAAAAATATTATCCTAACAGGCTTCATGTTTTAGTAATATGGAGCTCGTGTTTCTAATTAGCCAGAAAGCAGGTAGGCAGTAAAACATATTTGTGTAAAAAGGCCGAATAGTAAACTTAGCTTCACACCTCATAAAAAGCTTTGTAGTCCTCCCAGTGGTGGCTCTCGGCATCCTGTAAAATGCTCGTAGCACAAACTCTGATGCAGTAGTCCGTAACCTGAAACTGTACAGTGCTGATGAATTCCTGATATCGCTGGACAGGCACCAGGAATATGGGTCTGTTCAGAGGGAATGATCAAAGAGACAGAGATTTAAGGCCTGTGCAGTAGGAGGTAACAACCCCCAGCACTACAAATGGTTTTCATTATTAGATATCAGTCATTCATTTCCTCCCAAAGCTGAAGGCTGAATCCACATTCACTTTCCCAAAAGAAAAGTGGGTGGGGGGAGCCTGCCTTTGTTTTGCAAGTCCTTTGAAACGTACATCTGCTGTTCTACAAATATGCACTTCAACTGCAGACAAACTGTATTTTGTCAATACATCATTCAAAACTAAAAGTCTTCTTCGTAAGCCTATTATTAGAGATCAGTGCGTTATTTAGGCATTAGGTTATCATTGTTACTGGAGAACAACATACACTTGTCAGAATGAACTGTTCTAAAGCTGTCACACAACTCATACACACTACTTTTTAAAAATTGTAATTTTGTACATGCCAATTATCTTATGAACTGTTTTAGAATAGTCTACTGAAATGAAGTTATTTCTGCCATATTTTGTTTATAAATTCAAGTATGAATCACAACATCTGACGACTTATGAGAATTGAAGAAAAAACATAACTGTATCCTACACTGAGCCAAACTTCCTTCACTTTTATCTTCAGCTATTTATATCACACTTCTGTCTCTCAGAGCTTCAGAGACTGGAGGCTGAATAGAGAATTGAGAATAGATTCTTGGGTTGCCCTGGACTGGCAAGTCCTCATTGCTCATTTCAAGGAGCCATAGTAAGCTTTACAAAATTCGCGTGTGACCGAAAAGACCACTTGATAGCACCCATGGCAATTGTTATCTCTATACAGAAAACATATTGTATTTTTAGACTACTAGTGCATGAGAATTAAGATTGGCAGATGCTTCCTCTTCAAATATTATGGATAGTTTCTTACTAAATAGATGTCCTGCAGTATGTTTACACAGGCACAGCATAGATTGAAATGCATTTATTCACTCTGGCAGTTCCTACCAGCCTGCTGGACTGGAAGCAGAAGCAAGAATTGAGGATTTCACGAATGTTTATATGCAGGACAGAAACCAGTTTGATTTTCCTTTTCTATGTGGTCAATTTAATGTACATTAGGAAAAGGATCGGGTAAAATTTAGTCTTGGCATAACTTTGTGCACTCTTTTGTGCACGTCTCCAGTAGAGATTGCCTTTGCTAGTACCTACACATTTGTTTAATAGGACCCATATTTGACCTTTGAAACATTTCCTAATCAAGATGAAAATAATCCACCACTATTTTGTGCTCCTCAGTGATAGTTGTCAACATTTAAATTCTGTGAAATCTGAAGAGTGTGTTTCCTTAAGCATGAACATCAAATTCATTTAGAGACACTCACTTCTTAGCTGTCTCTTTCATCAGATTATCGTAGTGCATGAACCACTGCGAGACATACGCTGCCGAGGACAGGATGATGTGCAGGTTCTTCAGAGGTGCTCTGGAAGGAACCTCCGTGCCTCTCTCCCGCAGTCTCTCCAGGACGGCTGTTGCCACTTTACAGCAGGCCTCCACCAGGCTCCCTCTGATTTCCTGAGGAGAATCATCTCGGCATGCCAGGGCCAGTGGAAGCATTGCATCAAGCTTTTCCATAATGTCAGAACAAAACTAGGTAGAAATAAATGTGGCGCTGAGTTATTTGTATTCTGACAGCAGTATGTAATTTATATACAATGGAGCCAAATTCCTAAATAATGAATTTGGCATCAAACATAAATATAATGACGCAGCTTTACAGCAATCATTTTCTGAGTTGTAGAAAGTTAAATATTTCATGTCAAACAAGGAAATACCAAAATGATGTCTCTCTATATATAACCTTCAAACCTTATGCTCACCAGACAGACATTATGAAAAACTCACGAGCCAGCTTTACACGACAATATTTCCATGTGTAATCAGCGGAACTCAAAATAATATGCATTCTTGATATTAATTTCACTTACTCTTGAATGTCATTAATTTTCTTCACCTACATTTCCACGTATAAACATTTTACTAAACAATACATAGAATTATTAGTTTGGCCTAAACAGTCCAGAAGCAACAGGAATGATCTCGTGTAACCTTCTTATGGCTAAGGAGCCAGCGTATTTCAGAAGTTTTGTGTCTGTTTTTGCTATTAATGTGTATTGGTCTCTTTGATGGGAAGGGGGCTGAAGGCACAGTCTTGCCTCTAGCCAGCAGGGCTTCCCAGGAAGGGTTATGGAACCTCAGGGTGACAAGAGGAGATGACAGAAGAGCTCTTACAAACACCCACCACTGACTGCCCAGTTCACATGGGTTTACTGCAGAGTATCCGGACTGAATTGCTCTGTGTCTCCTTGGCAGGTTCTAGTAACTTTCAAAACAGAACAGGATATTCATAAAGGTGGAAAGATTTTTAAAACTCCCCATAACACAAGCTGGTAACCCTTTTACCTCTTAAACTTTTCCGCAATCATCCCAGCTCTGCCAGCACTTCCCAACTCACTGAGAACCCTTTCAGGTTGCCTCAGAATAGAGACACAGGTTCTTTTGGTAGTTCTGTACTATAGACACCAGAGAAGAAAATCAACAGTGGACTGGGGACCATGTACTTTCCATACGGCTGCTTTTACAATTCTTATGTTTACAAAAAGGAAGAGATTAAATATGAAGTAATGCCTTGGTAGGGCACAGCAGTTTAAAGAGATCTCATCTGATACTTGCCTTGGCAACTCTCTTTGGTTGTTCCTCCTCTGGAAATATGTGACCTTCTGGCCAATGTTGTGGAACATTTATAAGATTCATAGTGTAGCTTGCAGCTGAAGTCCTTTCAGTTTGTTCCTGTTGGAGAACTTTTGTGACAAAACCTTCAATGGCGGCTGATATGCAGTGTGCTATGGCAAGAGATACTTGTTTAAATGAATTTCTCCAGCCAAACTCTAGTAAAGTAGCCTGAAATATAAATATATAAAATCATATTCATTTAAATGAGGAACAAATTTTTCAATAGTTATAGATATAAAGTAAGTACTTTCATTCAACATATTGAATACAGGTATCCACTGATATACTCTCAAAGCTATTCTTACAACCTGGAGAATGTTACCTGGTGAATGATGCAATATACAAAACCATGTGCGTTCTTTATACACAGCAATATACTGACATTTCATTTTAATTCCTCTATGGATTTAATCAAAGACCCTTTTCAAAATTTAATCTTTTAAGTATAGTTCAATAAAACTATCTTCAACGTGAGCTGAAAGCTACAGTTACAACCTATCACATAAAACAACCTTTAAATTCAATACATTTAATAAACTCTAGGTTAGAGTTTTATAACCTTTTTACAGTTTACTGTTAACAAGAATTGCAACATAAGTTCGTATTCAACATTCAATCTTTGATTTTTTTTTTTTTAGTGTCTGGATTATAGATAAGCTAAAAAAGGAAAACAGCAATAAAAATTTCTCAGAGAAAACAGACATTGCGCCTTTCTAGGTCTTTAACTTGCTTAGAATTTTACTGATTCTCTCTGTGGACAAAGGGGTGTGCACTACTAGTTTCATTCCAAGCAACAAGGACTTAATGTGGTCTGTATTGCACTGTTTGTAGAAAGACCATCGCTGATACCACAACCACTCTTTTCTTTAGTGATTTCATAGTCCATTTTCATATGCAGCTCCTTCACATGGCGTTTCTTCTTTGTACTTTACTTTATATTTTAACGTTTCTGTCCAATATAGTTTGATCATATTCTTTCTACCCCACCTCAAGACCTGTCTACCCACAGAACTTCATGTTGTCTCTCGTGCTTAAAACAACACAACAAAAAATGCATGTCATAATCTTGATGTCCTACTTGGCTTTCGTTACTATGATAATGTACTATGAGCAAATGCAACTTGGGGGTGGGAAGGTTTATTTGGCTTACGCATACCAATCACAGTTAATCATTGAGGGAAGTCTGAGCAAGAACCTGGAGACCATAAGCATTAACCACAATAGGGTGTTGCTTACTGTCTTGCTCTCCATAGCTTGCTCAAGTCAGTTTTTTATTCAATCTAGGACCAGAACTGGCACCACCCACAATGGGATGTGTTCTCCAACATCAATCATCAACCAAGAAAATACCTCACAGACTCACCTACAGGTCAATCTGATGAAAGCAGTTCTTCAGTTAGAGATCCTTCTTCACAGAATGAATACCTTAGCTTATCAAGTTGATAAAAACTAATTGGTACACTTGTTTTAGTTTTGCTTTAAGTCTTGGTCTCATGCGAAAAATATCTGTGAATGTAAATGTCTTCCAAATTCCCTAATATAGTCTAGAATTCTAGAACTGTACATAGTAAGCAGATTACATCTGTGCTTAGAAATCAAGCTCCATTCTAGCATACCACATTGGTAGTGACTTGTCACCTACCCCAGTGACAGAAGACTATGGGCTTGGGATTAAATGGCTCAGCAGTTGAGTGCTTAAATGCTCTTGCAGAGGACCAGAGTTCAGTTCCCAACACATGTCAGGTAACTCCCACTGCCAGTTAACTCCAGTCCCAGTAATCCAGTGCTCTGATTTCTGGCCTTCTCTGGCACCTGCACCTATGTGTACATAACACTCCCGTACTCGCATACATACACAGTAAAACTAATAAAAATAATTTTAAGGTAGATCCTGTGCCCTATATCTCTGACTGAATCTTTGATTTTTTTGATATTAGATATTTTAGTTGAACTAGATGGTTTCTATGGCCCCTTTCAGTCTGAAAATGCTGAGCTCTGGACTTGTGAGAGGGCAAATGGCCTTGCTGTGCAAGCCTGAGGACCTCAGCTTGATGCCCAAACCCATAGTGCAAGGAGAGAAGAGATTGCTGAACATCATCCTCTGACTACCACTGCAACCGTGGCATGTATGCATCTTCACTTGCACTCACACGCGTGCACATGCACACATACACAATAATAAGTGCCAATCAACCTGTGAATCACAGAGATCAAAATCATTATCCTAATTTATCATATGTATATCCAATCCAACAAAAATTTAAAACATTTTTACAAGTATAGGAAATAATAAGTATGGTTTATTTATAGCTCATGAGTCTACAACTCAGTATTCAAGATAACAGCTCTTGTTTTACTATGTCAAAATGTAACTATATATGTATGTGTGTGTTTGTATATATATATATGTATATATATATATCCTGTCTAAATATTATTTGATGATCCTTTATCAACATACAGCAGAAAGCAATCTCTCAATTTTATTTGAGAACAATTAAGCAATACCTTAATCTCCTTGTTTATATGTAAAGGTCAGAGGACAACTTTCAGGAATCTGGTTTTTCCTTCCACCTTGGATGCAGACATCAAACTTAGGGTATTAGAGATGGAAAAATTACAGCCTGTGACATAACAGTAACTTGTTGAGGCATATTTATGACAAAAAATGTTAAAGGAAACTACCTCTGTAAAAAATAAAAAGAAACAAAGGGCCCTAGTTTGTTTTCTTGCTCCTTTCTCTATTGAAGCACAAATATTCATTAAAATCTCTTGTACATTCTTGGTAAAATTGGCCACTGATTGCTATGGATAGAGTCCCTTTCTCCACACTTTCTTCTGCTTGTGCATAGGGCTTTCTTTTCTATGAAAATTGAATGTGACTGTAATCTGCTCCTCCACATGAATTCCCCTTTCACATATAAGAAACAAAGACATAAATCACTGCTCTTACAAAGAAAACTGAAAACCTTTACACAGTGAAGCTATCTTCAAAAAGCCTATTTGTTTTCATGAAAGATTGCTTATTTCTTCTCTTCCCATCTGATATTTGGCATCACACACATTCCACTTAAAATAAAGAACATTTGTTAGTTAATCCAAGAAAACAACGAGGAACTGAGTGCCTTTCTCCTGAGTGCACAACAGTTAGGAATTACTAAATCCTATCTTCTATTAGCTAATGCTAGATTCATGCTGAGTTTATTGATGCTCTGTTGTGGTTGACACTTTCTGAACTGGGGAAGTGTTATAAACTACACAGACGCTGGTCTTTCCACTGTGTATTACTAAGGATTAAGTGAGAAAGCAGAAACCACTCAAAGAATTTCAAAAGGAAGAATAAAATGGTAACAGTTATGGTTATATGTTATGTAAGTGGTTCTCAACCTGTAGGTCAGTACCGCTTTGGGGTTGCATATCAGAGATTTATATTAAAATTCATGACAGTAGCACAATTTCAGTTATGAAGTAGCCACAAAATAATTTTATGGTTGGGGGTCACCATAATGACATGAGGAAGAACTTTAGAGGGTTGGAGCCTTAGTAAGAACCACTGCTCTCTAGGCACATGATTGGGAGGCTGGAAATGATAGAAAGTAGGGCACAGCAGGACCGAGTAGGTTCTTCAGAACATGCTTTTGGGTCATACTGATTTCGGACGCTTCTTGTCCCACTCTCTGCCTCAGTTTGTCACAGTGCTGTGAGCAGCCACCTCAGGCTCCTGCTGGTAGCTGCTTACAGTGTCCTGCTACTCCTACCCCCGTGATGGGATGAAACCTGAAACCATAAAACAAGCTCATTCTTCCAGTCTTGATTAAATTCCTTCTGTCAGGTATTTTGTTACACTGATGCAAATGTAAAGGAATACTGGAGAGGCTAAGCAGAAACTGTGAAGCCCAACTCAGCAGGGAATCCCAGTCACTCCTAGGACTGCAAAACGGAGAAAAAAGGTGCTGTGCTTTAAGAGAAGAAGCTTGTCAACAGAAGCCAAAGTAAGGCACAGCTGTCTAAGGGTCTGCAGTCGTATGCAGAATGTGGTGTGACCAGAGTGCAGCATCAAGAGTCACAACACTCCAGGGGCTCACACAGGTGAGGGGCAGGACATTCCATATTCCTCCTGAAACTTCTGCACTCCAATATTTTATCAATACTTGTAATTTTACAGGCATTACTACAATCCAGAAAGCAAAACAGCCTGGTAGATATGATTATATCTTTTCAATAATTATCTGTGGTTCACATTCTCAGCAAATAGGTTCTGAGCCAAGATGGGAACAAAAATTCCCTGACTCCTGTTTTTACACCATTCCATGAAACTGACTGCAAGAGAACAATGACCCAACTTGGCTTTTGCAGACAGTGTTTTTAGCTTGTTAGCGTGTATCACTTGCACACATTCATGGGCTGTGTAATGTGGTCCTCAGAGCCTTACCCACGGTGTTTTAGTCATGTCCACTGCCCCTCATCCTGTCTTCCCCTCACTTTACTCATTAGTCTTCTCAAGTCTCCTCTCATTGAGAATCCACACTTTGAGAGAAAATGTCTATTTGTCTTTCTGAGTCTTGCTTACTCATTTGATATAATAATTGTTCACTCCATACAAACAAACAAACAAAGATCAGGTCGAAAGTCATGTCCTTTCAGCCTATTGTCTTCACTTTCTTACATTTCAACAACTCTGTCTCTACGATGCATATACATATTTTGGTTTTATGAATGAATAAATATATTGCATATATATCCCACATTGTTTTTATCCACCCATCCAACTGAGAGATACCTAGGCCCACTCTATAACTTGGCTCCTGTTAATGGAGACAGAAAATGAGTAAGTAGCTCTCTGTAATGTGTGATGACTTAGAGTCCTCCTTGTGTACACCAAAGAGGGCACAGGAAACTCAGATGGATACATTTATCTTTTTACTTTTTGGAGGCAACTCCACACTCATCTCCATTGTGGCTGACATAACTAAAATCCCCACTAACAGTGTATAAGGATTATTTTCCCAACACCCTTATCAGCATCTGTTGTTTAGTTACTTGACAATAGTACTTCTGGATTTTTGCCTAAAACTTCTGAGGAAATTTCAATCAAGATTATTTTGAGGAAAAAGAGATACTTTGATTCACAACAGACCCACAGAAAGGCAATCATATGTAAATAAAACGTCTCACCTCTTTTACTGGTAATGATGGCTCTGGTGGAGGATTGTTTTCCTTTGCTATATGCATTTCTGCCATGACTGCCTTATTAGGTTTCTCCAATATTCCTAAGGAAAGAGAAGGAAACAAATACAAGGGCAATAATTAAAAACAAAAGAAGAAAGGAAGGAAGGAAGGAAGGAAGGAAGGAAGGAAGGAAGGAAGGAAGGAAGGAAGGAAGAATAACAGTGTTGTAGAGATGACTAAGTCATTAAGAACACTTAGTGCTCTTCCAGAAGACCCAGATTCTGCTCCGAGCACCTACTTCAGGCAGTTCAAAACTGCCTCTAACTCTAGCTCTCTCTGGTCATTGGCCTGCACGCCTCCCAGGCACTGCATTCATGTGATGCACATACATATACCATGGCATACACAATATATATTAAATAAATAAATCTCGTTTAAAAAGAACCAAATATTTTAGATGTGATTCACACATAAATTGTATAGAAAAGCACATACACTGTAGATATATACACATAAGCATATACATATGTGGATACATAGAGAATATAGTCAATAAGATGCAGGTTAGTGGCAGTATTACAATTATACAGGCATATACAGGATACAGATTCCTTTCAATATACAACTTAATGAAATGTATATGCTAACTACTTTATTATTTGGCACACATGCATATAAATTTACACAAATAAAGATCATTTGTCTCAGTGTAGCTGAATTGTAAAGTTCCAGATCCAGTGACTATCTCCAACAAATAATCTGGTGGGCCTGCAAGATGTTATAGCAAGTAAAGGCCCCTGCCTAATGACCTGAGTTTGGTCCCATGACCTTACATCACATAGAGAATGAACTCTGGAAAATCGTCTCTTACATCTTATCTCATGTGTGCTGTGGCACATACACACCCGTACACCCAGAAACACACACAGAGACACAAAAAAATGTAACACAAATGCAAAAATTAAGTAAGTTGGAGAGGAACTGAAAGACACCCAATGTTGACTTGTAGCCTCTAACTGCATATAAAGACATACACATGGATCTGCACACGTGTGCGTACACAGAAATGCAAACACATATCTTCATCATCAACATCATCATTAAAAAACAAAATGCAAAGAAAAATAACAGTAGTATGAGAAAAGGTATGTTTTGAGTAATTACTGATGATGGTTAATTTGAAAAACACTGAAACAGATATGACATAATCACTAACTCTTTAAACAGAACTCTTTTTGCAATGTTATGTTTTATAATAAAGAAACTCACTTCTTCCCATGGTGGAAGAAGAGACCTTCAAAATGTGGTAAATAATAATAAAAAAAGTTCCATTTTAACATCAAGATTGTATTAATCATAGTTTAATTAAATGAATAATTTAGCACTTACATTTTTGTGGCTTGGAATTAGCATAGGATAATAAATTGCATACTATAATCCAAGTGTTCTTTAGCATTTAAGGGATTTTTAACAATTAGTTTTTCTGTATTTTCTAAGTAAACCACATTGGTGGCTTTTTTCAGTAAAAGTTTGACCGATAAATTCATTTAATAGATGGGTGGTGTTTTCCTCCTTAATGTGGCTCTATTAATTTAATTATGAATATTTAATTAATAATGATTAATTAAGAAAGCACATAAGAAACTTACCTTCCAGCTAGAGCAGTGCAAGTATAAGACACTTAAATTTGCCATAACCTCATGGTAACAAGTGAAGTACAGAACACCTAAATGTTAATCACTGGAAATCCAATTAAATTATGTATAACAAAGGAAAATGCTTCAGCATGTTTAGCAAACATGAATATGCTTAGCATATAGATTTATCAAGTTGTACATTTATAGCAACTCTGGAACTTGTATATGTCTGCATCACTCTAATACTGGCATTGATCTTACTGAACACATCCTTATGTATTCATATATTTATGTTTATGAATATATATCTACTGTGTGTGCAGTTATCCCCACACAGTTTTAACCTGTACATGTCATTTACATCTACAACGGTTGACTATTTTTCCCTTAAGATTTATTCTTTCAAGGCATGTGTATATGTGTTCCAGAGTGTATGTATGCGTATCACATGCATGCAGGACCTGCCAAGGACAGAAGAGGGCAGTGGACTCCCTGGAACTGGAGTTACTAGCTGTTTTGAGCTTTTCAAAGTGGGTGCTAGGAACCGAGCTGAGGTCTTCTGAGAGAGGAGCAAGTGCTCTTAATGACTGAGTCACTTTGCTAGCCCTAGTTGGTTCCTTTGTCGTCAATGATTATGAATTTGTTTCTTCTCTTTGCTCAGAAAATGTTACTGAATTTTCTTGTTTGTTAATAAGCAGAACATTTGTATAGTATGATAACAGTTTTTTATTTTAATATAGGAATATAGGTAGATGCCGTTGTTTCCAGAAGGTGGACTGGTAGAAAAAAGATTTGATTTTATCTTGAGTATACATCCTTTTGTTTGCTCAAAAACTTTATGGTATGCATATAGTATTATTAAAACTACTTTGTCTGACTATTCAACAGAAGAAGCTCATAAAACTAACTGATTTTAAGATGTATTTACTCTTGAAGAATAATAGTATCTTGAAGTATAACCTTTGCATATCTTTTTTTTGGAAATAACTATCTGCCATTGTTGAGCTACAGTTCAAGTCTTAGGAAAAAGTTGATTACCTTGTATCTAACATTAACTCCAGAATTCATTACATTTATTCAATAAACAAAGTGCTCGGGCAGTAGAAACTATCTGCTTATCTTCAAAACAAGAAGAATATAATATTCCTAAGCCTTTTTTGCTGGTGTATAACTCTGGATTGAGTAACATTCCAGTACTTATATTAATCTTTAAAATACAATATCCCAAATTAAAAAACCTTTAAATAGCTTAACTTTAAGTGCAAAAGTAAGCGAGGTCAGTTTTAGGCAGAATTTATAATACTGGGTAAACATTAATAGAATATTTCAGGGAAACGGCATTGCAGCATTTTTATATTTCTTTGTAATTCAACTGGTCTGTTTCAAAACTTGGCAAAATAAAATTCTATAGGTTCTGTGAACAACTGGGGAATTATTGTACCTACTTAAAATAATTAAAAATTCTGTACATACTTCATTGTCTACTTTTGGTTCACCCTGTGAAAACATAGTTATTTGCATGAGATCAACAGTGGCCACTCCAAGCATATCCTAGATTGCGAACCTCAGAAGAAGGCAGAGGGTCACAAGTGTGTCAGCTGCTCACCAGCATCCCCTACAGTGTTCTCTGTGGCTCACTTTACACTTCTGGCTAGTTTGCACACTGCTGCTTTGCTTTCTTTCCCAGGGACTGGAGGTTGGCAGTACTTCTCTGTGACATCCACTTTCACACCCAAATTGGTCTTCATAGGTTCCCATTGTGTGTACTTCAAAGCAACTTGCCTTGTTGGCAGCTCTAAGTGGGAAGTGAGAGTCTTTCTTTTCTTCACTGCTCTTTTCTGGCTCACAAGCAACCTCCCACCAAAAGCTGAATCTGTAGAAGAGACTACATCCAAGAGATAATACCATAACAAAGTATGAAGAGAAGCCCAGGTGGCCACCTTGCAAATTTCCAATGTGGAAGCCTTCGACCTCTCTGCCCAAGAAACAGCTAAAGTCCTAGAGTAATGAGCTTTAGAAACCCTGGGAGCCTCTTTACCTTAACTACATACGCCTCCCTAATACAATCCCTTAACCATCTAGCTAAGGAACTCTTAGAAGCCATTTGACCCCTCTTAAGACCCCCTAAGAGTACAAACAATCTTTCAGAAGATCTGAAATCTTTGATTCTTCTGAGCAAACCCTAAGTGTTCTTCTCACATCCAATTGAAGCAGCCATTGCGCTTTGTCCTGGCTGGGACTAAAGAGAAACCAGGACCAAGAAGCCTCCTGGTTTAGATAAATCTCAGATGCCACCTTTGGAAAAATTGAGGAACTGCCCCGAGAACTACTTAATTCTGAAGAAGCATCAGAAATGCCCCCCCCAAACTAAACCCATAAAATACCATCCCACAAAAGACGCTGTATGACTGCACTGAAGCACAGGCAAATAATGTGCTATCACTTTCTAAATGACAGAGTGAGGAAACCTGCAAATGTCACCAAACAAAAACAGGTAAGTACAAGCACAAAGTTTTTATTTCTCATAAAAGATTTCTCTTGTATCTACAAAATCTCTTATTCATGTTCAGACTACTAAGAGAGCTGTCAATTTGGCTAAGTCTGTAATGTATCAGTAAACATTAAAGTAGAAAGTAAATGTTTGGTTGATTTATTATTTATTTATTTATTTATTTATTATGATGTCAAACACGTGGATATGTTTAAAACATCTGAGCAATGGAGAAAAACCTTTGCTTTCTTCGCACTGTTTGGATTAAATAGTCATAGAAGGCCACTTTCCCAAGCTCACAAAATGTGCTGCAATGACCCAGCCAGTGGCTTGCTCTCCTCTTCCTTTGTCGTCTCTCTAAAAGAGTTAGTTTCTAGCAAAATGGGTACAAATGGGTACCCCCTGCTTTCCACAGGCACTCGGTTTAGGGCATCTTTTCTCCCCTGACTTGAGATCCAATACTTTTGATACGAACTGATTAACACTGACAAACTCAAACATAGGATCCCCCCACCCAACAATGTCCTTCAAGATCATTCTTTACAGCTACATTCTACACAACTTTATATAAAGTTGTGTGGGATCAAATCAATCTTGGTGTTCTTGCACAAAACACAACCAAGACCAAAACTAAAACCCATGAATTGCAATATCAAAGAATGCATATATCACCAGGCCTGTGGGACAACTTGGAGGGAGAGGGTGTTTACTGCCAAGCCTGACAACCTGAGTGCAATCCCTGGAAACCACATGGTGGAAAGAAAGAACCAATTCCTGAAAGTTGTTTTCGTACCTCCATATGTGCATGGCACACACACACACACCCACAGAAATACACACACACAGACACACACACAAACACACACATGCTCTAAATAAATGCAATAAACTTTGATTCCAATTATTGCTAATTGGAATTACGTGCAGGAAAAGAGAGGGTGGGATCGTAGATATCGTGAGAATTTTAGATTACTGTTTAGTAGCAATTCTAGATCATCGATATGATGTAAAAGTGAGTGAATTAGAGAAATTTTAATACATTAACCTCATTCATTCCACAAAACTGTATTAAATATATCCTGAAGGCCAAAATTATCTTAAGTGTTTGGGTTCTTTTTAGATCTTCTTAGATCATGGTTTACATATTGAAAATTTTAGCTCGTTAATTTCTATTTCCCTCCATTTGTTTTAAAGATATAGCTATTCCCTCGGCATGCCATATGTGGAGAACTTTGTACACCTTTGAGAATAAAAGGAAAACCCTTACAAATATACACATGACAACAAAAAGTATGCCTGACCACTGCTTTGTGTTCTACTGCTATTTTCAGAACCATTACTTCAGCCTATAAGGTAAAATGTTCTTCAAAGAGATTTTGTTCCAATTAACTTAGAACAAGATATTATAAAATTACAATTAGTTTTTTGTAATAAGTCACACTTATTGATTGGTGATTATATCACTTAAATATCTTATGTATGACAGTACTCTAAGCCATTTAATTTTTACAACTCTATTTTACATACTGGAATCTGAAGTGTCTGGCCCTAAAAATAAAGAGAAAGCTAGTGTATTCTGAGCCTATGGGAGGATGAGAGAGGTAAGCCTCAGGACACTAGGAACACTACTGGAAATGGTCAGCTGGCTGACAGCAGCCGGAGCACGGGGCTATACCACCCAATCTTCCTTTCACAGGTTAGGCTGTAGTTCTTAGGGGGCCGGAGGAAGGTATGAATTTAGTCAAGGACAATTATCCAAAACATATTTAGGATGTTTTTGCCAATTAGAATTAAGGACTCTCAAAGTACAAAAAACCCCCTACATACTGAATATTAATCTAAACAACCTCACAACATACTTCTTTCAGATAGTGATATAGATTTATGTGGGAGAGCAGTCAGAGAAACATGTCCATGCACACTCCACTGAAGAGCACCATACCTGGACAACTCTTGGGCATCTTAAGCAATGAAAGTGTTTCTTCAAACAGTTCCTGAATGTTGTTTTCCAGCTTCACAAAGGATTCCGTTAGCTGTGATAAGAATTTAAGTTCTTCCAAGGATAGAGAAGGGTGTCTCTCCTTCTGTGAGAATGCAGGACTGACTGAGAAGAGAAGAGGGACACTGTTAGACATTTTATTGATTTCTTTGGAAAGTGTTAGAACAACCAAGTTCATCTTATACAATACAAAATTGAAAGGATGCTCTGTAATTTAGGCAAGCTTGCTCATTAAGGAGTGTACATAAAAATATCCCAGGAGAATCATTTCTTCCAAGAAACTAGAGATAAATATTAGATCTGATGTAATTAAGACAAATAATTAGATTGACTCAGTCATAAATCAAAATTGACATCTTATATAATTGTAGCATTTTTCAGACTAGCAAATTTTAACTCTGATCATGAGGAAATATCAGACAAATTCAGAGGACACTTTACAAAATAGATTGTCATTAACTCTCCCAAATAATATAGAGAAATATATAGAAATAATATAGAGTAGGAGAGGGTAAAAGGTGCAGTAACTGAAGCCATTATTCAACTATATTTTACTTGACTATAAGGAACATCAGTGGGGCGATTTGGGGAAAGTGTTAATAATATCTTATGGCATGCTACTTAACATCTTCGTTTAAACTGAACTATAGCTATGAAACAGACACCTTTTAATGTGAGGTAATTCTGGAGAGTGTAAGAAGAAATATCTGCCACACAGTCTTAAAAAATAGTTTTGAGAAAAGAGGCAAAGAGTTAAGAGAAGGTCCACAAATGTAGAGCTTTGGCAAACTAATAATACTTGTGCATTTGAAAAGAATTGGAAATTTTCCTTGGTATTCAGCTTTCTTTATATCTCTGAAATTTAAAATATAAAAAGACAACATTTAAAAAACTCTTCAAACTGTTCTGTATTCTATTTTATATGATTAAAAAGAAACAAATAAACGTGTGCAAATGGGTAAAAACTGTATAATAGCTACTTCATCCATGAGGCCATGACTAAAACTTACTCCTGTCTGAGTAAGTGTGGTATACACAGTTTATACACACAAATATAGCTTAAGCAAAGATTGGTATTTTTCCTCATAGCTGCAGTGCTAGTCAAATCACATTGTCATTTAATGACAGCAGAAAACATGAGACATTTAGGAGCGTGGAGAATGACCCCTTACAGGCACCTTGGACTTCAATTCATTGCTTTTATTTTAGAAATGGATCACCAGATGGTACACCTGACTATATGATTAAGGATTCAAATGATCTTTCTTTTATTAACTCCATTTCTTAAAATGTATTTAGAAGGATTAATTGTAACTAACAAATTTGTACTGCTCACTACAATAAGCACAGAAATTTTAGCAGAAACCATGAAGAAGAGTACCACTCAGAAACTGACTCGGGAGCTGATGAATTCACGTGAAAAACAGATTACTTTCCTCACGTGGATTTAGAAGGAAGGCTTCAGAGACTTTACAGGTAATCCATTTCACTTCAGTTAAAAACTAAGACACTGGAATCAAACTTAATCCTATATAACATAGCATTTCCACGAGGTCCAACCAAAATTCTCATCTCATCCCTGCAGGCAGTCTGAGAAAGCTATCTACCGACCCCATCTTGGAATTGAGTCCTATTTCTAAAAAGTAAAGAAATATCTATAAGTACTCACAAAAACTCATCCCCACATTAACCATAGTCCCACATATATAAAACCCCATATCAAAAAAGCTCATCTTCTACTTATCTTCTAGAAAGATGCACAAGTACATCAGGTTCACAAGCAGTATTCATAACCAAAATTTTCTAAAAACGCTGTTTCCAAAGGACAAGACAAAGGAACATAGCATGTCCCATATAGTGGTAAACCTATTCTTATCACCCTGTGTGTGTGTGTGTGTGTGTGTGTGTGTGTGTGTGTGTGTGTGTGTGTGTGTGTATGCACTTTTATATACATGGAAACTAGAGGCCAACCTTGAGTGCCCGGGGAAGCTGTTTACTCTGCTTAGGAAGAGTCTCTCACTGGGACTTGGGGTTCTCAGATGAGGCCTGGGTGTCCAACTGTTCTTAAAGTCACCAGAGCTTTCTTTCTTTTAAGTGTGGTATTTGCAAATAAACAGCCAGTAACCTTTTAAAGTCCTAAGCTCCTTTTGGACCTCACAGATTTTAAAAACAACTTACAAATTCTTTAAGAATCCTTTCTAATGCTACACTAGGCAAGCTGACTCAATAGTGTAATCTGAAATTAAACAGAGATAGAAGACTTTACTTGAGTCCAATTGAAGTTTAAAGTATTACAAATGATTACAGAATAGCAAAGGAGCATCTTAAGAAACAACCCCAAGAGTTGACACACTATAACTTAATTGCCACTTGTCCAAAATCATGTAGGGGCCTGTGGAGTCTCTATGATGAGGACTTACTCTTATGGCCTGGAGTTACAAGGGCCTTGTATTGTACAAACAACAATATTAAAGGCAAGGCCATTTTAATTCTATGACTCTCTATAAGTTATTAAAGAAGGCCATATAATATGTATGACCTAAATCTAATCATTTTTGTCCCAAAGAAGCAAAGATCACTGAGGAGGCTCACTAATTAGTAGCCCTTATTTCTTATCATTCTTAGACTAGAATTCTCCCAAGGGACATTGTGAGGGCTCTTAATTTATGAGGAAAATAATTTGATATGATATCATTTATCATATCATATTTATTTATCATTTGATAAATTCATTAGGTGAAAGGCCAATTAAAACAAAATTAAACACAAAGGATGGAAATGCATTTCCCCAAACTTACTTATTTTTTCCACACTGTCTCACAGGACCAATGTGATTCAACTTTACCTCAGGAATTCTATTACTGTGCTTTCTAGACTCTTTGTCACTCAGCAGCACAGGACAAGATGTCTTCAAGCAGAAATTAGTCTTGTACCATTCATTATTATTCTCTTTTCTCATCTTACAATGCTAGTTCATTTGTCTTCAAATCACCTGTTCAGAAAACTTCATCTGCAGAGAACGAGGTGTCATCCTTTCCAAACTGAGACAACTTAGCATTCATTTACTAATTGATTAAATTATTGGTTTATTTAATTAATTATTTACATTATAATGAAACTGTTTTGCTTTCAATGAAGCTTACACATACATGATTATACACAAGAAACCAAATTGCTGATTGAATTAATAGTTGTTAACAATTGAGTTGCCAACCAACTCAATTATTAATAATTAATAATTATTGCTTTGCTTATATGAAGAGCTCAGACATGTTATGTATAAGAAACATTCATTTAAATGAAAATATTATAAGGGAAAAATTAAAATATTAATTTAGAGAAAGACTTTATCATCGATGACCAGTGATTGTAAGTGATAACAAAGGGTTAGGTGGCTAAAATTCCTACGTTATGTTAATAATTCATCTCTTACAATACATTATGAAATCCTATACTTTATTTTTAAACTCATATACTTTACTTCTATAATAAACTGCAACTTTTAAAACTGAATGATTTTCAACCTTTTTTGGCCAAAGAATATCAACCAATTTACCCCCAGATTTGTTCACTTTTGAGATTTTCAGGAAAGTAGCCCCAGGCAGCCTGTGTGAGGACAAGTCATTCTGTGTGCAGTGTGGCTTTCTCCTCCCCGGGAGGCCTTTCACTCTGAGTGTGTGGCTCATTTTGATAGTATTCTTCTGAAACCCTTGTAAACTGTTGCTTTTAATGACAACATGATACTTTTAAAGAGTTATTTTTGAAAATTAATTAATGTATCCTAAAATTTTCTTGTGGAAATTATCTACAAAATCAGTTTAAGAGCTAAAGCAAAGTATCTGAGGACCATGTATGGCTATGAAAGGAAAGAATAGTCCAGGATCCTACTAACCATGTACAAAAGACAGGTGAACATTCAGCACTGCAAATAACTATAAGTATAATCCTAATAATGATTTTTAAAATAATAAGAAGAAAAGAATTATATTTGTGGGGTTAGGTGATACAGGCCTATGAATCGATATACTCCAATGATGTTGGGAATGGATCGTGATTCAAGTTCAAGGTTAGCTTGGTCCATATAGCAAGGCCTTGTCTCAAAACAATAAACAAACAGAATCCTTTGTGTTAGACAATTATACTGTAGGTATCAGTACACCTACATTATGATTTTACAAAGTCAACTGAAAAGGAGATGTACAAAAACACAAATAACTTTGCATGAAATTCCACTTTATCCATGCTCAATTTTTAGGTTAAAATATAAGAAATGAGGAGTTTCATTGTGGCATCTCATTTGTTCCCACCTTCCATTATGGCCAATTATTTGGGAGCAGAGGGGAAGGAGGCTGAATAAGAACAAAGAGTACATGCATGCGCACACGCACGCATGCACACATGTACACACACACACACACATACACACACAGAGATATATACACAGACACACACATAGACACAGACACAGACACACACAAATAGATACACACATATACACACACACATGCACATACAGATACACACACATACATACACAAATACACACACATACATACACACACAGACACACACACACAGACACACACGCACATACAGATATACACATATACATACAGATACACACAAACATACACAAACACACACACACAGAGACACACACACACCTACACCTATGAAACCGTCATAAAGAAAACCATTTCTTCCTTTTTTATGCTAACTTAAAATGTAATGTTACAATGATGTCTTAATTATTTCTGGAAAAAATGTGGTGCAGGTGGAAGAAAGTTTGAAAGGAACATTTCATGCAATTACCATGAACACAGAAAAACTTGTTAGAAGATAAAGAGGCCTATTTTTTTTGAGTGTGTATCTGTGCATGTTTAAGTATTTGTAGAAGTGTGTGTGTGTGTGTGTGTGTGTGTGTGTGTGTGTGTGTGCATGCAGATGAAGGCTGGAGTAACATCAGCGTCAGGAATGCTGTATGCCTCCTTTGAGGCAGAGATATATTGGTCTGGAGCTTACCAAGCTTGCTGGCCAGCAAACCACACACGTCTTCCTGTTTTTGCCTCCCCAGGGTGGGATTTCAAACCTGTGCAGCCACACGCAGCATAGTCTTGATGGAACTTGAGTTCTTTTTTTTTTTTTTTTTTTTTTTTTTTTTAAGATTTATTTATTTTATGTATAGCATTCTGCCTGCATATGTGACTGCAGGCCAGAAGAGGGTGCCAGGTCCCATTACAGATGGTTGTGAGCCACCATGTGGTTGCTGGGAATTGAACTCATGACCTCTGGAAGAGCAGTCAGTGCTCTTAACCACTGAGCCATCTCTCCAGCCCGGAACTTGAGTTCTAATGCTTGTAAAAATTGCATGGATTAAGCTTGTTCTCTAACTCTTAGCACAAGTTCTTCAAAGACATTCCCAGAAAAAAAAATCTCTCCCTGAGGCTAGAAACTGTCCAGTGTCTTCATTTATATTTCAAGATCTAACACAATCACACATACAACAATTAAAAATAACTTGCTAAAAATAAAAACAAAAAATAAGAATGAGATCTCATGGTCCTAGGATATAGATAGATTTGGTTGAAAACAAATAAAGGTATTTTTCAAAGCAGTAAATAATTAAATTTGTAAATAAAAAAAATGATGGCATTCTATGAAATCTTACAGTATTTGTCTGACAAAAGTATCTAAAAATCTACGTGATACAATATGCAGTGAACTAAAATTTATTCTAAAATGTGATTTTACATGTTAAGTTTTTAATCATTCCTTACAAAAATAACTGATTATTTAAAACATACTCAAGGTATTCTAGAATTCTTGCCCTAAAATTAAATGTGTGTATGTGTATACACATGTATATATGTATTTATATAAATGTATCTATGGATGCATAGTAATAAGGAATGTAGATTATAGACTACATATTAAAAGCATTTTCGCTCACTCTCTATTAGACAGAATATTAATCCTGCTGTCTTGCAGTAAAATGCATCACAATGGAAATCAAACTAGAGAAATATTAGGGCTCCTCACACGGATCTGCAACAGGCAGCCCTTGGAAAAATATCAAACTCCAGCTACATCAGACGAAACCATAGAAATACAGGTAGTGGCTGAAAGCACGTATTATTTTCAAAACCATTAGCAACAGAATTCTTATTAATAATAGCACTAAGATACTAGAGAAAAATGAGAAGCTGCAAAATCAGATAATGTGAGGCTGGTGGATCAGGATAATAGGATGAAAGGAACACATTTCAGTTCTCCCAAGGAGGAACATTAGCCACCCTGTTATTGACTGTAAATGGATCCATTTTCAGCGAGCAGGAATTCTCAGTCCACCAGACAAGTGATGTAAAAAGAGGCGACGCACAAATGCTACCGAAAGTCTTATTACTCTGGACGATATTCATGACATAATCCAAATGGATTTTATTTGTTCCAGTAAAGGAAACTTTTAAACACTATTATAACACAAAGTCAGCGGGGGCTGCACAGGGGCAGAGAATGAGCAGCACTTTCTGCGGTACCCACGTCCCCTCAGGTGGAACTCGAAGGCCAAAGTTGGGTTCCTTCTTACAGCCGGAGAGAAGCAGAACAAAAACACCACTACTCAGAGTTTGAAAAGAACCATTTTGTCAGTAGCTTGGAATATCACCAAGGACCTGTAGTCAGTCCATTTTACATGTGCAAATGAGAAAGTCCTCCCTCGCTGGCTTCCCTTCAAGTTTTACTACAAGATGCATTGTTGCCAGCCCAGTATGGCTATCAGAAGTACAGATAGGAACTCAGGTATGGAATCTGAGTTCAAAGCCAGGCACCATCTCCTGCTAACTGTGCGACACTTCAAGCGTTATTTCATCTCTTGTAGCTGATGAAGTTTAGCTGAGTTATACAGCAGCTGGAAGGCGGGAAGTATCATACACTTTACATATTATTGGCCCCTCCTCTGAAAAGCCTGCTCTAGTGCCCGATACATCTGCTTCACCTCACAGGTACTTTCATTTAATCCGTTAGCATGTCACATTGTATCTATGCATTGGAGAACTATTTCCTACAACCTCCTACCACATGTAAACCCAGATCTTTCTGTCTGCACAATTACATTCCTACTATCTTCCAAGTGCCTTCACAAAAGACTGGTTCAAAATGATGATAGCAATTTTCAAAGAGAAAATGAATTATTTTTAAGTCATTTAAGGGTTTTGAAATGTCATAAGGAATCATTATTTTATATATATGTAAAATTACATATAGTACATGTAAGTAAGTATGCATGTGTGTACCTTTTTTGTCGTTTTGTTTATTTGTTCAGTCGGTTGGATTTTTTTAAACAGGGTCTCACTACATAGTTCTGGCTGCCCTAAAACTCACAATGTAGACCAGCTTGGTTTTGAATTCTGTATCTCAAATGCTGGAATGAAGTTATGCTACTTGGACTTACAATGTTCCCCACAAGAGCCATAGATTATCTAACAAATCTGCAGTACCAGTCATGAAAAATCTTTGGAATTGTTGGTTAAGGGCATCCAAGAGACTACCATTATAAGATAGGCTACAGCTGTTGCTCCTTGCTTCCTCCTAGAGATTAAAGATGATCCCTACTGCTGAAGACACCTCAAAGGTCATCCTTTGGCCATTGGATTTTGAGTACTTAAACTGTATCTAGTCTCTTCCCGATCTCTAGATCCCTAAAACTAGCTTTCATGGTACCGAAAGGTACTATGCCAGTTGCCGTTGGAGAAAAACAATCAATAATCTGACTCAGGTGTAATGCTTATGAACTCCAACAGTGTCCATTATGGCAAGATAGTCCTCTATGTGCAATAGTGGCACTCATTTGTTGACAATTACCAACAGCTCTCTAATTGGAATTAAGCCCCACTCAACAGGAGGAAAGTCAGGCTACTACTAGCAATGTAGCAACTACCTAGAGCAGAAAGGTCATGAATTTTAGAAGCAAACCTTACATGGCCACTCTACTAAATAAGCATAATTCCTAACTGCTTGTCCTTACAAACATGGTATACCTTTCACACTTCATCCAGATGTAGACAATTACACAAAGCCACACCTGGTCAAAATGCAGAGGACAACTGACTGTTGGGTACATATACGTCTACTACAAAATTCTGACACCCAGGGTTCAGGGAAAATCAGTGAAAAGCAGTCAGGACTGAAAAATCCAGAGGACCAGGCAGTCTGCTGTAAGACTGTGTCTCCTAGAAATGAGACAGTAGCTAAATGCATGATACCTCATCAACATGGTTGCTTAACAAGACCTGAACAATGATACCACCAGTAGACATGCTATCATGGAAGAGGAAATTCTTACAGGGCTCTACCCCTAGACAAGTAAACAAGTAACAAAGCAGCTTAAGGGAGAATTAGTCTTTTCCAGAGATATGTCCCATAACTGATTATCTAATAGTAAGTGGTGGGCTCTGAATCATATACATATAAGCGACACTAAACGGATTCATATATACATGTGTGTGTGTTTGTATGTGTGTCTGTGTATATATGTATCAAATAATAAATAAAATAAAATAAGCCATGAATTTGACAGAGTAAGAAGTAGAGAAGGGACATGGAAGAGGCTGAAGGAAGAAGAGGTAAGGTATAAATCATATAATTATATCTTAGCTTTTAAAGATATTATATTTTATTTAAAATATGCTGATAAAATATTAGTGTTTTATTAATGTGTATTCATATTGACAATCTTTAATATTCATATTCTATCCATATAATACCTAGAGTACACTAACTTTTATATTAATTGCTGTGTACCAATTATACCAATTTATTTCATATTAATTCCCATGTAACATTTTAATAGGAGAGATTTGAAAGACATAATTATAGACAGCACATGACATTTCACCGTGACTATTTAAGCACTGCCATTTAATATATTGTTACTGTCCTCAAGGAAATCATCCATAATATTGAGTGGCCGTGCCACCCACACCTTCTTTTGCATATCTACTGTGCCAAAGCTTCACAATACTCTTTATTTGTTTATTATTGTGTGTACTCATCATCTTTTTAGATTCTAATGTAACTTGTACATCTATGTCCATGGAAACAATACTTGGCAGATAATTCTAAGAAATAGGGAAATGAGCTTTGATCATTTGATTTTTGGCTTCCTGAATTGATTTGTCAGAGTTTTTCAGATGTTCTCACTATGAAGACTTGGCAGTCACTACTAGTCTCTACTTCTTTGAAAGAATAAATCCAGTCTAGCTTTTACCTCATACCTCCTTCTTGCTGTCCTCAAGTCATAGAATTAAATGTCTTATTACAATTAAGTAGAATATTCTCAACAGACTATTAGAGTGGGCTCTGGGTAGGGAATGTACCAAGACATAACAATTAACACACTAATTCTTTCAGGAACTTAGATAATTGCATTATAGTGTCAAATGGCTACTGATTTTATAATGGTAAATGACAACTAGAGTGCTCTATTAGGAAAGGGTGGAATGCTAATATAGATCATATCTGTATATTCATTTACATTTATTCTATTTGTTGTTGTTGTTGTTGTTGGTGGTGGTGGTGGTGGTGGTGGTGGTGTGTGTGTGCTTGTATGTGTGTTGTACATTGTATACCTGCCTGAGAGTTCATATGTAGGCTGGGCATCAATGTTGAGTGTGCTCTTCTGTTTCTCTTCATCTTGGTTTTTGAGACAGGGTCTCTCACTGAAACTGCTGTTCATTGATTGGCTAGGACACTTGCCCAGTGATCTTTGGATTTCTACCTACTTTGCCCTGGGGTTTCAGGCACAGCTATCACATCTTCCTTTTTGTTAGGTCCTGGGAATTCAAAATTAGGTCCTCAACTCTGAACAGTAGAGCACTTTACTATCTTACCAGCTCCCACATTTTTGCCTTTACCTTTTCTTTCCTGATAGTTTTGGTATTAGATAGGCATTAGAGTAAATTTTGCACCTATACTCAGCACTTGCAGTCATCACCTAAACAAGAGGATGTGTGGATAGAGAGGGTCCTAGTGTTTCAGATCAGTCTTCTCAACCTACCAAGAACCTCTGCTTGACAAAGAGGTCCTCTCTCCACCCCTAAGAGTGACCACAGAGCTAATATCACTTTGCTTCACATGGCAGGGAGACCTAACAAAGGGTGGAGATAGAGTCATTTGAAGCTATTCTTGTGTGCCAGTGAGAAAAAGTGAAGAGAAACTGCGTCTACTGTTACCCTTTTACGGTTCTCAGATGGCACTGGCTCCATGCACAGTTACCTACACTTACTGCATAATGATAACGAAATTCTCTCACAATCTACTCTGCCTTCTGTGGCAGAAAAGGTTGGTGTTACAATTAGCTGGAGATCAGAGTTCTCGCTATTTGACCAGGCAGGATACTCTACTCCTTTCTGTATTCTGTCTTTCTTGTTTGGTTTGTTTTGTCTGTCCAAGAGTCGGAGCAAGATATCTGGTAAGAAATCAGTGTGAGCACATCAAAGAATGGTCACATCAATTGCAGCCGAACGACAGGACTCTATCCAGAACAATTCTTGAATCTGAGTTGTAAGGGAGTTTAACTCCCATATGATCTGTTCAAAGAATGTCATGATAAAAAGACACCTCTAACTTAATGAAGTACGTTTTAAATTTAAGTATTATATGCTAATGGTCCATTATTAATAAAATATCTCCCTAAATATCCCTTTCTCAGTCTAAAGTTTTGCTAGAGTTCAGTTAATTACACCTCTTATCATAGGTGCTACTTTCTCTTATGATGAAATTTAACCTATAGAAAAAAATTAAGTATGTTAGCAATTCACTTTTACTATAGCCTACGGTTGTATCTAAGAGTTGATAATTCACCTTTAAAGGGATAATGCCATAGTAGAGAAGTTATATTATCAGCTCTTAATAAAACATGTTGAAATTAATTTTAAAAATTTAGTGTGTGAATAAAAATAATGTCAACATCAAAAAGATGGATTTAAGAGACTCCTGTATATGACCTGACATATTTTCTAACTGAATCATAACTTTCAAAAGAGACTGAACACTTTCCCTCTTTTATACTAAAAATCAAAGTATACAATTTTCTCCATACTTCTTTTGGTTAGGGAGAAAATCATAATGCCTATGAAAGTCTGTTAAAATTACTTTAAAAAGAGACAACAGCAGTGATCTCTGGTACCCACCTAGAAAGCTGTGCTCATAATCCTATTGTGTCAGAGGACACAGGCCTTGAGGTAGTGAAGGTATTTCCCAGGTGTGATGGCACATTAGCTAGTAAGTTTTATAGTTAACCATACCCTTTTAGCTGCCTTTCTGACCTAGAAAACTCTTCTGACACCATAAAGGTAAAATCATACTTCCTTCCTATTTCACATATGACTTTGGATCACCTTGGGGACAGAAACCATCTTTCCATTGTCTTCCTTGAAAGGCCACAGAAAGCGTCTTGTCTTCTTGTAGGTTTAATCTGGTAATTAACCAAGATTTGCCTTGTGCCTGCAATGCATGCAACAAGTCACTGTGGGACAGAGATGCAGAGTAAGGTCCCAAAGCAGGGTGGGGTGACTCACAGGTGCAATGCCTCAGACTATATTCACTATAGCCCAGATCCCAGTTTGGAATTTCCCTTAGAAAGACTATCTGTAGTCTTTCTCTTTATAAATGGGAAAGTCTTTACAAATGGAGAGGAATATTTCAAAGGATTTAAACAATAAAAAATTCAAGTTTCACCAATTCAGTGTGCATTGAGCCTCACTGGAGCACATGATACTGGCCGTGTTGTTACTGTGGCTGCTGGACTACAGTGGTAAATTAAGTAGTTGAACCAGAAACTCTATTCCTAGCAAAGTCTAAAGTATGTACTTTTAAAAGCCAGGGGAACTACACATTCATCTTTGCACCTAGAAAATAAGAAAGCAAAACTAATCACAGATTAGTTGCTGCTTAATGTGCAAATGTATGGCTGAAAGGGAATGAGATACTAAATGGTAGACAGAAGAATTCATAACTAAAATCACTGAATATAGGTTACATAGTAAAAACAATATATAATGTTTTTCTCACCTTCCTAGCTTTCTGTTATGGACAGCAACAAGGAAACTAAAGCTAAAGGCAGTAGCTGGACATTGGACAATGTGAATAGAGCCTCTGCATAAACCAGTCCCAGTGCCACTTTCAAGTGAAGAGCAGGCATGGGGAACAGAAGCTGATTTTTATGACTGTTTTAAATCTGTAAGAGGTATTTTAGGGAAATATGAGCAATATTTGGTCATCAATCAGCACAAGTACACACAGTATAATTTATACAAGAGCCTTTCTTAAAATACCAAGATCTAGAAATACTAATAGAAGAAAATTATAGGATAATTACAATGTGTTGAATATCGTTTCAAGCATCCCCACACTCTTCCCCTTGTCTCCCTGCTCTGGGAGGGAAGTACTAATCTTAGCATTTATGTCTAAAGCACAAAGGAATCAGATACATTGTGTAAGTATCATGTGCAACAGCCAGGAAGGCAGATGGGCCCCATGCTCCATGGTTCAATCAGGGGTGAGCATGCTAGGCATCAGAATCAGCTAGAGAGACACCTAAGGTGAAGACTTCTGTGCCTGCACGTGGAGCTGACGTGTGACTTTCTCCAAGGGTCCAGCCACTGAGATAAAAACCATACTTCTGCTCAAAAGCCTGAAAACAATAGTACTGTTACTAATTGAAATATCAAACACTTGCTTTTAAAACTCTTGCTTATGTTTTCCTTAGCTTCATATTATTGTTTTATTTTGTGTTGGGTTTTTGTGCCCATTCCTCTTATGATTATGAGCTTATCCGAAGGCATATTTGATTATTCTGAATTGAGGTACAAGCAAGCAGCTATGACATGAAGAGGGAATTGCTAAGGAGAATGTAACCCAATGACTGGAGAACAGCTGCAGACAACATGAATACACAGTGTCTCTGGAATAGAATCTTTGGCTGAAGAGATGGCTCCATGGTTAAGAGCACAAACTGCTCTCCCAGAGGCCCTAAGTTCATTTCCAGCAACCATAATGTGACTCACAATCATCTTTGGTGGTATCTGATGCCCTCTTTTTGTGTGCAAGAAGACCACAACAGTGTACTCATATGCATAAAGAAAAGAAATCTAAAAAATGAAAGAGACCAGAATCTTACCAGGCAGTTGTGGTGCTGGTCTTAATCCCAGCACTTGGGAGGCAGAGGCAGGTAGAACTGTGAGTTCCAAGACAGCCTGGTCTCTAGAATGAGACAGCCAAGGCTACACAGAAAAATCCTTTCATGGATAGATATAGATAGATAGATAGATAGATAGATAGATAGATAGATAGATAGATAGACAGATAAGATAGGAAGAGAGAAAGAGAGAAAGAGAGAAAGAGAGAAAGAGAGGAAGAGAGGAAGAGAGGAAGAGAGAAAGAGAGAAAGAAAGAAAGAAAGAAAGAAAGAAAGAAAGAAAGAAAGAAAGAAAGAAAGAAAGAAAGAAAGAAAGAAAAAGAAAGAGGGTCTGGAGAGATGGCTCGGTGGTTAAGAGCACCGACAGTTCTTCCAGAGGTCCTGAGTTCAATTCCCAGCAACCACATGGTGGCTCACAACCATCTGTAGCGGGATCTGATGCCCTCTTCTGGTGTGTCTGAAGACAGCTACAGTGTACTCATATACATAAAATAAATAAACCTTTAAAAAAGAAAGAAAGAAAGAAAAGCTTTCTGTTGATTGTAAGATTTCAGTCTAACTTTTTCTAGGTTGCTCCCCTTCCTGGGATTCCTAATGGACTTGAGGCCTTACACAAAACATTTAGTAATTATTTAACATGGCCCTACACTTGTCTCTCTGTCTCTTGGTTGGTCTGAGTGTTGGTTTATGTCCATCCTCAAACCCACTTAGGGCTGAAAGCCCTTAAGATACTCTACAAAATCAAGCACCAAATTGATTTCAAATCTCAGGGGAAAGTTCCTGGGGAAAGTAGTCCAAAGTAGTTTCCCCAAATAAAATCTTAGTAGTTAATCAGCACAGAGTAGGTGGAGTATGTGTCAGAACGGAATTGAGCCCCAGAACCAGCCTTTAGGTATACCTCCAGGCATGGATGATTGGAGAACCCAGAAGCCTTGAGCAGTAATGCTCCAGCTCTCTGATTAACTCTGCCTTTGCATACATCCCTCAGAGCAGTATTTAAGCTTAGAGCCTATACTTGTTCTTTGACTGTAGACACCAGGCACAGCTCCTTATCTTTTTCTGTCACAGAGACCCCAGGACCTGCTCACCCTGCAACTAAAATGATTTTATTTCATCTTGATCACCCTGAACTGAAGTCAGAAAGGACCCCTACCTGTTGAATTATTTTCTTTCCAGCATTCTCCAACTGCTTGTCTGCATAACTTCTGGTAGATTTTCATATATTCATATTTTATTTCTTGATCTAGATGGGAGGCAAAGACTTTATTCATTTTGGAATCCCCATTTATCTTGGCAAAATATTTTTTAAATGGTAGGGGCTCAATTAATAAATTGATTAGTTAGCTACCCATGTAGACCATTATACCTTCTGATACTGATTTATTTTAAGAAAACTGTTCAGTTAAAAAAAATAATCATTGAATTCCTGGCATGTGTTAGTCAGTGGATTGGTTGCTGGAGAAAATAAATAATACTTGCCCTTGAGGTGTTTAGAGTCCATATGGGAAGACAGACCCCTAATTAGATATTTTAATAGAATATGCTAAAAGCATCAAGACAGGCATATGGAGATGCTGTGGGAACAGGGATTAGGGGCTCTGGCTTGGAGAAAGCTTCCTAGAAGAAATGACACATGAGGCATCATAAAGCACCACAGGGAATTGGGCAAGGAAGGGGTGGGAGAAGACAGGGGTCCCTGCCTATTGGGCACTGCCAGGGATCACTGTCAGTTCAGATGATGAAAACTAGGCAGTGGAGAGAGGCCTAGAAGCTGAAGAGAACAGGGGTTTGGCCAGGGAAGGCTCTATGGCAACCGAGACAAGCAACCACCAGAGAGCTTTAAACTGAGTACAGTGTGCTCCGCAGATGCCTTACAAGAAAGCACAAATAAGCACAGGGAATCCAATTAAGAGCAAACTGTCGGAACAGCTCGAACGAGAGGTGATAAGGGCCTAAACCAGGCCTAACTGGCATGAACAATGTGAAGGAGAGAGAACAGAAATACTTATGTGGTGATGAAAATTAATAATCATGATTATTTTGATCATAAGAAGTGAGAGATGAAAGAAAAGAAAGACGAGTCAGTCAGAGTGCTTACTAGGGGCATTAGCTTAGACTGGGGAAAGGAGAGGGTTAACAGATCAGTGAGAATTGTTGGTTACCCCGAGCTTGGTGCATTCAAGGTCATTCAAAGCCAAGATTGAGGCGAGCCTGGGGTACGTGAGATGCTTTAAAAAACAAAACAAAACAAGGAACAAAAGGCAGGATAAAAGATTAGCAGCATAGGTTAATGGTAGAGTATCTGCCTACTATGTGCAGGGCCCTGGGTTCACAGACTGTGAGATGATCAATATGTGTTTGATAAAAATTGATATTAATTGGCTTGTCATAAAGGTGTTGGTAAACACTACTATATGACAGTAAAATAAGTTACCTTGTAACATTACTGTAGATACTCAAACATAGAGGCATATACTTTAAATAAAGATAATAAAAAAAACATGTGCCAGATATTATGTGCGGTATCTATATTAATACAAAGATATCACGAAGAAGATTCCATTATCATTTCTATCTTCTAGAGTAAACAGCAGACACTCATTGACGAAAAGAAATCTATGCAATATCTCATCACTGCTCAATGGAAAAACTGGTATGCAAAGTGTGGCTGACTCCAAAGCTCCTAAATACAACAAGATATTACACATGTGCTACCCTTCCTCACAACATTCTTGTCCCCTCTGCTCAGGTCTCTTTTGTTAGAAGACAGCAATAGCCTTCACAATCCAGAAGGAGGCAGGAGTGCACAGCGATTTAATACCTTAGTTCGAAATCATACTTAATGAACTGCTGTTAGATGAATTCATGCATTTCTGGGAAAATCCATGCCTCTGAATATGGTTTAAAACTCTCTATTAGATTTATATGTAAGTCAGAAATTTGCTGCCTCAGAAATATAACTTCAAGAAACAAAACTTTCTGAAATATAAGAAACAAAGAAACTGGGAAACCATAATGTTTAACAGCTGACCTAATTAAATGATTGAATTGTAATATATACAGCATATAAATTGAATCCTGTATAAAATTCATATAGAGGACTCTGAATTGATGAAAAAAGATATGTGAAATAGTAATTACAAAAATAATAGTACAGGAATTTGGAGAATGTGATTACATCTCGCAAGCACAGAGTACTATGTTAAGATTAATCTAAGATGCTAGGATTAAGAGGAAAAGACAGCTGGAAAGGTGGCTCAGTGGTTAAGAGCATCATCTGCTCCTCCAGAGAACCAGGGATTCAATTCCCACCACCAATATTGATGGGTAACAACTGCTTGAAAGTTCAGTTCCAGGAGGTGAAAGTACTCTCAGCAGATACCAGGCACAAATTTGGTATAACATAAACATACATGGATGCAAAGAATTCATATATATTAAAATAATAATAATAATTTAGGACAAAAAGATATACTTAAAAATACACATATATAAATGTGTATAAATAATTTAGGATGAAAATATTTATTTTACTTAAATATATACACATGTAAATATGTATATATTTATATAACCATTGGTACTAGTAGGCATGCATTGCTTTTAAAAAGAAAAATAATTCTAAATCTACTGAGCCTAAATTTAAAAAGACTAAAGGGCATCATAAACAAATACACTGTGGTATACCTATATTATGAAATATCACAGGGCTGTTGAAAAGACCCAGTTATGCTAACAGAGGAACTAGTCAGTAAATATTAAATAAAAATGCACAGTATAGAAAAATATACTTGGGTTGATGTCATTTTTAAAAATTATAAAAGTCTTTGTCATTATTATATGAGAAACTAATGATTTCTAGCATGAACAGAGTACTATTAAAGCGGTGACTCTGGAGATTAAGATTGGGCAGAGGAAACGAGGATATTCACAATTTCCTTCATGTCTATTTCACATTTATTTTATAATGCTCTACAAAGCAACACAAACAACTCTGAAATTGCAACCGTACCCATGGGTCTGTCCATGTTTAATGGTATAAGAAAGTAGATAATACTTGCTCAGGTTTTCTCCTTCTTCCCACAACCCAGGAGTCTCTGTAATCACTCTGCTGAGTGAACAAGCTCCTTCTAGCATTCTCTAGAACCATCATCTCTAAAGAACATCAACTTCATCACTTCTGTTGTTAAATCTGAAGAAACACATTCAAGACATTCTAATATTTCATTCTCACTGACTTTGTAACTTCTGAACAAAGACTCCAAAAATACTGCTGATATGAATTTAGGAATTGGGGCTATATAATCAAGTGATTCCAGCTGCTTCCTCATGAACACGAAACTTTTTTTTTGTTGTTGTTTGTTTTGTTTTGTTTTTGTTTTTGGTAAAGAAAGCCTCTGGGAGCCACTGCTGTCATACAAATAAGGATGCATGTCCATCACTAATCTACTTCCTTCTTTGGGCACCACTTCATCATGAGAGTACTACTTCATCCTCTGAGTGTCTGTTTATGCCTAAACACTCCTCTTTCTGCTCATAAGCACCTTTAGAGAAGGTCAATTCACAAGGATTCAGAAGGAAACTATTGCCTCAGCTACAGGAGCTCATTGGTACCTTACTAAGAGAAGGCAGTGACTTGTGTCTCCCAGTCTTTGACATTTTCTAGGGATTTGCTCAGTTTGCTCAGAGCCAAGCTTCTTCTCCACAACATCCTTTCTATGCAGTGCTGAGGACCCAACTCAGAGCCTTAGGCTTACAAGCTAAGCCCTCTACCACTGAGCTCAACACTAAACGTTTAATCTTTACTTCAAAATGGCAGGGAAATGGAAACACACACTGTGGGAGATGATTATGCCAACCTGTGCATCAAGGAACGTAACATTAGGCATACACCTATAAGGCAAAGAGACCTAAAGAAGAAAGATGCATTTACAAATTGTTCTAACATCAAGAAAGTTACAGGAATTGTTAGCAGAACCCTAAAATATATTAAGAAGGCTGTGGCTGGGGGTGGAAATTAGTGGTAGACTGCCAAACTAACATATGGTATAGGACTGTATTTCATTTCCAGCACCACAAAGAAAAGAATTTTATTATTGAAAATATATTTTTTTCATATAATATATTCTGATTATAGTTCCTCCTCACCAAACTCCTCCCCATCTCCTCACCCACAAAATTCCACATCCTTGCTTGATCTTTCTCATAAGAAAACAAACAGGCAGGCATCTACAGAAAGGGAGGGGAGAGAGAGAAAGAGACAGAGAGAGACACAGAGACAGAGACAGACAGAGACAGAGACAGATACATAGAGTAAGAGAAGAACTAAAATAAAATAAAAACAGGCAAACTGGAAAAGGACAAACTGAAAAAAAATACAAATATAGATGCAGAAACAAATATAGATGCAGAGCCACACATATTCATACACACAGAAATCTCACAAAACTCTAAGCTATAAGATGTAAGCAAAAAACCTGTAAGGTTTTAAAGCAATGCCCAAAGCATCATGAGACAAAAAGAACTTCCAAAGAATACTACTGAATTTCTTTTGTGTTGGCCATCTATTGCTGGTCATGAGACCTGTCTTTGAGTGTGGTTTATATATACAGTGAGACCTCTGTTGGAGAAAAGTATTCCTTTGCGGAATGGTGGTTATCATTTGGAAATAGCTTCTGGGTTAGAGATTGGGGCTGTTGTCCCTTTGCCTCTCAGTGCTGAGATCCATCTAGTTTAAGGCTATGTAGGTCCTGTGCCAGCTGCCAGAGTCTCTGTGAGCTCATGTGTGTCAGTCCTATTGTGGCCTTGCCTTCTTCGCCATCCTCACCAGCTCTTGGAATCTTCTACCTTCTCTTCTGCAGAGTGCTCTGAGCCTGAAGGGGAAAGATTTGATGAGATAGACCATTCATGACCATTCCACTGTTTCTCACTCTCTGTACAGTGTCTAGTTGTGGGTCTCTGTAGTCCCATCTATTGAAGGAGAAAGCTTCTCTGTGATGTGGGCAAAACACTTATCTATGAGTATAGCAGAATATAGTTAGGAGTCATTTTATTTCTATGTTCCTTCATCAGAACAGCACTAGTAGTTGCTTTCCACAAACTGATGGTAAGGCCCTATTGCTGAAGACAGAACTCACACAACTCACTGAACACAGAGAAGCAAGCTGGTGTTCACTAAGGGATTTCATGCCTACTGACTAGTGTTCACTCTCCTGGAAGCTACTCTGCCTGTTACCAGAGGAGAAAGGAACATACCAACACAATCACAAAGCCTTACATCTACCATGGCGACCTGCATGCAAGAAAAGCTATGGCAATACTGAAATAAAAGTTGTGGAAATAAACAATCACTATCAGATTGGATTTAAGGCCTACTCTATGAGATGGAACCCATACCCCAAGATTGAGGGGCTGAGAACATGAAATTAGATAGGCCACAGACCCAGGAGAAAACTAGAGGAAAATTCTTTAATAGGAATTAATTGGTATAATTGTATTTATCAAATATTTTTAATATTATAAGCAACACCACAGTAGTAATGGAAACATTGAAGGATAGCATTGCATAAGGCTAAAGAATGCCCATGTACCTTGTCTCAAAGGGAGGAACATTAGTGGATAATACAACGCTGCAGGGTCATTCTGTCCTCTCTTGCGTCAAACACAAGGTTCAGAAAATAGCTGTTGACAGGTGTTTGAGG
The DNA here is from genome assembly GCF_011064425.1 of Rattus rattus. Taxonomy (NCBI): domain Eukaryota; kingdom Metazoa; phylum Chordata; class Mammalia; order Rodentia; family Muridae; genus Rattus; species Rattus rattus. The sequence goes on from NC_046156.1 coordinate 218,261,402, forward strand.
ACCAAGATTTGAGCTTTGCTAGGTGAAATGGGTGTGCTTGAGGTGCACTTTTACTTTTGGTTACCCCAAAGAGCTTATGAGACATTAGACAGAAGGATGTGTCCTTCTTTGTTTCTACTTCAAAATGGAGCAAACAATACCAAAACAGCAAACAAACATTCCCAGTTTTGAGAATGATCCAACATGAAAACAAGATTTATCTTGTAATGTGTAAATTGTGCTGTTTAAAATGTATGGGTCTACTCTTCTGAAGAGAACCCACAAATCCTGAACAAGGGCTGCCTTATTAGAAACCTTAGAATCAAAGTTGATATTTATCATTATATCTGTATCTAGGTATGTATATATGTATGTATGTATGTATGTTATGTATGTATGTATGCATGCATGCATGCACGTGTCTGCCTATATCTATCTATCTATCTATCTATCTATCTATCTATCTATCTATCTATCTATCTATCTATCTATCTATCTATCTATCTACTTATCTATGTATCTATCTAGCTATCCAACTACCTATCTACCTACCTATCATCTTTATCCACCTACCCCTATTATTTATCTAACATCTATAAAATATACCGCTTATCTATCTTCACAGAAATATCAACTTTTTTTCCTTTTATTTTCTGTTGTTTTTATTTTGCTTTGAGACAGTGTTTACTCTGAAGCCTAGGCTGCCATGGAAATCACTATGTAGAACAAACTAGTCTTGAACTTGAAATTATCGTCCTACCTCAGTGGGCTTACAGAGTTGTGGAACCATATTGAACCACAATTTTCAAGATTTAGTAAAAATTTATTGCATAATAACTAAGGACATAAAATATGTATGCATCATCACTTCACCAATAAAGATTAAATGCTCCAACATAGGAGAACAGAGACAACTATTTACATTTGACAACTACGTCAAATTTTAAAATCAGTGTAAAGATTGCTAAATCTTTTCTTAACAACTCATCTTCGATTAGAAAAAGGAAAAGACTACAACTAAACAGTGCTGCAAGTTCTTAGAGAAAAAGAATAAAGTTATATATACTTATATACTACATTAGCTAATCATGAATAAAGTATAATAATAACTTACCAGGACATTCTAACAAGTTAAGATTTAAATTCATGAGTCTTTGCTATTATGTTGAATAACTCAGTCTTATGATATTTAATATCCCAACCAAAATATACTTTTGGTTAGTTATCAACAATTAAATATGTTGATTATTGCCCCCAAGTCACATTTGTTTCACACTGGGAGATATGCCTTATGCACGAACTACCATTCACTTCATTTCCCCTTTGTTAGGGAGAACAATTGCCTTCACCTATTACAGCAAAGACTTGCCTCTAATAATCATTTTTTAACCTGGCAATTTTTACGATCCATAGAATAATACTCTGCATAAATCATAGTTGAGTTTCTGAGTGCTAACAGGTAAAAACGTGGGTGTGTGATACATGATTCTAATACCAGCTGTAGAAGCAGAGACAGGAGGATACCTTGGGGCATGTTGGCCAGACAGCCTAGCTGATTGGTTGGATATATGTGTTGGAGAGTGACCATGTCTCAAAAGTAAGGAGGACAGTAACGGAGAAAACTCCGTGAGAACACAGTATATCAGGCCCCATTGTAAACCACTCAGTTCTTTAAAGAGATGCTACGGATACTTAACTTCCATGGTAGAATAACATAGCTACCTTGATTATTTTGAAAAGTAAAACATTTGGACCTGTGATATGAAAAACTCAATGCTGCGGCTTTAAACTTGTATACTGAATGATTGAAGTTTGGCAGAATGCTTCATGTTTGATAACAAAAATGAGATGCACACTACTGTAAGACATTAAGGTAAACACAATGTCAGCAGTTAAATCTTTTCCATTATATTGCTAAAGTAGCACGAAACTACTTTCCTTTGACAAGGGAAGCCATTGCATATGATCACTAGTGGCTTCTAACTTTTGTCCATGCTTTTCTAATTTCGAGGAAAAAATACTTTCTTTTTATGTCATGAGTGAACATAATAATGTTAATTCTTTTTAAAAATAATTATGGTAACTATGTTATTCTAGCATTAAAATGTTTATATGTGTTCAAATATCTCTGTGTTCACATGTTTACAAGTGAGCAGGAAGGCCAGAGATTGACATCGGATCATTTCCTCAATCACTGTGTTCCTTACTTTAGAGACAGAGTCTCTCACCAACAATCATTCCAACTGATCAGCTATCTTGTCTGGCCAGTATGCCCCAAAGCATCATCCTATCTCTGCTTCCAGGGCTGGTACTCACATTTTTACACATAGGCACTCAGAAACCCAACTCAAGTTTCCATGTTTGCATAGAAACACTCAACCATCTGAGCCATCTATTTCCCCAGACTTCTAATATTGCCTCATTTTGACTGAGTCATGAAAATATTATTAAGAATTACATTAATAAAGTAGGTTCTCTGTGTACAGACAAATGATACTTACAAAGAACAGTCCCTTCCTATTCTTCAACCCTTTATTTAATTAAACCAGTACAAATTTATGTTAAATTAAGTGGAAATTTATGTAACATAGAGTATGATTGTGGTGATAAAGGCCCAAGTCTAGATATTCACATGACAATGACAAAGCTCAGTTATGTACAAATTTTGAGGTTTCATATACAGTATCACAGAGTAATTAATATCATGCACAATGAGAGAAGAGCAAATAAATGATTTTATATAAAAAACGGAATGTGACACCAAAGTCCTTTATTATTTCAACAGGGACAAAAAGGACAAATTATAATTAAATTGATAAAAGTAATAATGAAAACGTACAAAATTAGTCAAAATAATAATTTAGAGAGGCAAAGTTGTAATATAGTGATTTAAAAAAATGAGAAAGAACTGGAGATGTAGCTCAGTGTTAGAATACTTGTATGTATACAGATGTTTAATTGAAAGGCCCAGGGTTTTACTTCTAGTACTGCAAAAATTGTTGAAAAAAGATTTTTGAAAAAAAGGGGGAAATTCACAAGCATATACACATATAACACATATAAAATGATTAAGACAAGAAAAGGAAAAATCTTCATTCATTACTTTATCAAACAATTCCAATTTTGTGGTATATAATAATCCAATCAAAGATTTAAGTAGGCATGTACTTAATACATTTAAAAAGAGAAAAGGAGCCCAGTATGATACCACACGACAGAATCCAACACTTGAGAGGCTGAGACAGGAAGACAACTGCAAGTGCAAGACCAACCTGAATTTATAGTGACAAATGATAAAACAAAATCAAAAACAAAACAAATAAAACCTTATGACTCTCAAAGTCTAAGCAAAATGTATTTAAAAATGACAAAAACTGATAAAGCACTAATGTTTAATGTTTACCATACAAATGAAAAAGAAAAAATTGAAATTAAAATTAGGGTAAATCAGATATAAAGTATTTGCATAAAAGTAAGAACAAGAGTTGTACCAATTGTGAACTTGGAAAATAAAAGGAACAGTTTGCCAAATAGATTGGGGAAATGAGCAGCAACGATTAGTTCTGGTCGTGGTAAGAGGACTTTGACATGGCTCTTGGGCTATTGTAGGCGTCCTGCATTTAGAGCAGCACCTATCCTCCCATCATTCCTGAACAAAGAGAACTGAGAAGAGGTCCTGTGTGAGTCTACACTTACTAATGATACATTATCGCACTTTCTAGGCACTAGTCACAGATTGACCTTTTTATACTGTGTTATACAGAGTTCTTTTACTCTTCTTCTTTTTTATCTTTCTTTGGTAACTGTGTGTTTTACATATTTGTGCTGATAGATAATAGAAACTACTAATTTCCCAAAATAGCAAAAGACAACTTAATATTTCTGCACAGCAGCTATAAGACACAATATTGCAGAACAAAATTATTACAAAACAGTGCTAGCAGTTTTCTTCACACAGTACTTAGATAATTATAAAAAGATCCTCATAACTGCATGCATTTTTAACACTTTAATTTAGATATGTTGCAAAATACGTTCAAATCACAGATATAATTACTATAAACCTGAGAAGCTATAAAGTGTTTCCAACCAAATCCCTTTGACCCTGTTAATGTCTGTTTCTTTTTAATCTAAGACAAACATTGTTTGTAGTTTGCATTTGTTGAAGAATATGAAAAGGGGATGGAAAATCCCCTAACAGTTGTTATCAATTCCAATATTTACCCACAGAGAGTTAAGTGATGTTTACAAAACAGAACAGATGCAGATGCTGACAAAAAGGTAAACAATTGTTGCATGGCTTCCTGCCAGACTCTGAACCAATACATTAAACTCCAAGTGAAGCACATTTCCCCTATGGATTGCACTTATTGCCACTTCATTTCCTATGTGTTCTGTCTCTCTATTGCTGTGGCTGGCACTAAGCTATTTCCAGTTCCTCGCTGACCCCTGAGGCCTGGTGCTACTACACACAGCCATTAGAGAAGGGAATTGCATGTGTCTAACACAGCCTGAAACCAATTATTTGATATTTTCTTCAGAATGATGCCAACTCTGTTGGGAATGAGCAATCATGAAATAATTTACCTCCTGATTTAATTTTTTCCTGCACAAATTAGTTGTAGACAGAGCTGACGCACAGCTGCCTGTGACATAGCTCTGTCTTATCAAGATGATACTTGGAATGAAACAGCGAGGTCAGAATTGAATAGGTTGGGGAATCCTGCTTTAAAGAGGCATTGACAAGTTTATCAGATATACTGATCACATGTACTCTCTGTTGATTGAAAGTGACAGAACCTCACAGAATGCTCAGAGCAGTGGAGAAAAACCACAAGGATGCAAGCCCATGGATGGCCAGTGCTTTTAACACCTGTATGATTTCTGCTATGCTTTTGTGCACCATAAACCTCAGGCTATAATTTTAAAAGTATTAAAATCAAATACACATTGGTTTATATATGAATAATTTTTAATTTCATATTTATTTGTGCTGTTTTAAATTATGTGTTTTTATGGAATTCCTGTACATGTGAACCTGTGAATCTCTTTATCTGTATGTTTGTTAAATTTTTTTCTTTGGCTCTTTTTCTCCAGTTTGTGTGTTTATATTATCCTATTCTAATGTGTTTGTTTTTATTTATTTTAGTTTGGTATTATTCCTTAGATTTGTATTGGGTTTGTAGTAAGAGATGGAAGGCTGTGGACCCAGATGGGAGGAGAGGTAGCAGGGAACTGGAGGAGTTTGGAAGGAAAAACTGTGAAGAGATTATATTGATAAAAAAAAAATGAAAGGAAAATAGAAAAAAATTTGTGAAGGGCATTACACCTTTCCAGATGCACATCACATTTTTACATTTTTCTTTTAAATAGCTTATATTTTATCTATTTTTTTATTAAAATGAACCTGGACAAACAATGCATAAAATACCTCATGGTAGTTTAAATAAAAAATACAGCCCATAGCCTTACATATTTGAATACTTGCTGTCCGGCTGGTGGTGCTGTTTGGGGACAGTATGAATTTATAGTGACAAGGCAGGCAGATGCTTGCTGGAGGGAACAGAGCCTTGTCCCACTCCAGCTTCCACTCTGCTTGCTTTCCACCTTTCCATTTCTAAACAAACAAACAAACAAACAAACAAATAAACAAAACATCAATGTCATATTCTTCTGCAACTTAAGTCTCTAAAAATATCTGTCCTGAAAACAAAACCGAGTCATGCTTCCCATTTTGTTGCCTTTAAGTTATGTTTAAAAAGATAAAAGACGGATTGGGGATTTAGCTCAGTGGTAGAGAGCGCTTGCCTAGCAAGGGTTCGGTCCTCAGCTCCGAAAAAAAAAAAAGAAAAAAAAAAGATAAAAGACGAGACATCAGTTTTCAATAAACATGGAAAGTTGGTATAAATTTACATATATCCAAATAATAAGAAATTATAAAGACGGTATAAACCTCTCCAAAGAGACCTACTAAATGCAACGTTTCAATGAATCTGTGCTGTCATATCCTGTTCATAACTTCAAGCAAGATTTTCTCATTTTATATTTTATATTTTAATTCTGCACTTGATTTTAGCTATTAAATTTTAAGTGGCTGTGGTAGCAGTGTCATTTTATTCCCATTCAGGTTCCAGGCACCACTCACTAGTCCAGAGACTTAAAGCACTTCTGATGATGACTATGAAAAATTTTGAATCAAAGAATTCACGCCTTGAAGAGTCAAAGGACTACTTACTGCCTTACTGCATCAAAAGAAGAGATTTATCAACGATAGCTGTAATTGACTTCAGTGAGGATTGTGGGTAAAATGATAAAAGCAGCATGAAACATCTTCACAGCATCCTATGACAGCAAACATGTTTGCAAGTAATTTCTGTTTTATTTCAAGGGTGATTACTTCACAAACCTTGGTGCCAATCTAATAATCACTGTATTACCCTTTGGCTAATGGAAATATCACCTCTAAATTTTAAGTTTAAAGTTTTTCTACATTGGGAGACAATGGCATCATTCTCAAGTCAGCCTCAACGTAAGTAACTATGTTCCAGAAATTTAAACAAAATGTCAAATTATTCCCTTGTATATTCCCTAACATCCCAGAATACCAATGACCATAACAGCCTCACCCTGGGCTTGGACTCCCTGCTGTCCTAAACCCCTCTATGTTGTAAGAAATGGTGGAGTGAACTTCACTCTTCTATTTTTATTTCATGTTGAGATGTTGCTGATTTAGCTTTGTGAGGTAACATATACTACTCTACAGTTTAAAATAACTTTTCATGTCCTGAAAGGGACTGGATATAGATCTTTCTTGAGAGACACACCCAGAGCATGTCCAATACAGAGGTCAATGCTAGCAGCAAACCACTGAACTGAGAACAGGACCGACCCCCTTGCGGGGAATTAGAGGAAGGAGTGAAAGAGCTGAAGGAGCTTGCAACCCCATAAGAACAACAATGCCAACCAACCAGAGCTTCCAGGGACTAAACCACTACCGAAAGACTATACATGGACTGACCCAGGGCTCCAACTGCATATGTAGCAGAGAATAGCCTTATTGGGGCACCAGTGGAAGGGGAGGCCCTTGGTCCTGCCAAGGTTGGATGCCCAGTGGGGAATATGGGGGGGGGTAATAAGGGGATGTAGAGGGAATACCTGTATGGGGAAGGAGGAGGGGGAATGGGGCTTATGGACAGGAAACCGGAAGGAATAGCGTTTGAAATGTAAAGTGAAAAATATATCTAATAAAAAATTTAAAAAAAATCTTGATTTAAGTAGTGTAACCTCAAAATCCTTATGAGCATTCTGGTAAGAATAGGAGTAAATTTAAATTATCTGAGTAAATACAGGGTATGAGTCTATTTTAAGAATTTCTAACTGGAAATCCTTGAAGACGTTTGAACATTTAGTCCAAAGCTTGACTCTTCATTTCCAAAAGTGCCAAGGAGAAGACTGGCTTCTTAACTCAGTGTAACCAGTTGTTTAGCCTTTAAGAACTCCCGGGCCACACTCAGAAAGTGGCATTTCAGACATGCTATACAATAGCTCTAGGGGTTAAAAGACACAGATTTTCTCTATTGTGAATGCTTGTATTCACAACCCCTAAGCTCCTAGTCTGATTTTCACTACTGTGATGTAAGTGCTTGTACCCACAATCCTAAACTCATAGTCTAAAGTCCAAAGACAAAGATGAGAGTATTTGGAGGTGAAAACTTTGAAGGTGAACCCAGGACAATGCAGGATTGCTATATATACAGGATTGCTGCCCTTCTAAATAGATCCCAAAGAGTTCCTTACCCCTTTCGCCTCCAAAAGAATCTGAAGACTTAGAGGACTAATAGTGAGGACTAGAGGTCAAATTTGCTGGACACTTGTTCTCAAACTCGCCAGCCTCTGGAACTCTGAAAAATATTTTTTGGTTAAAGATCCCCACCCCTACCCATATCCTAGTACCCACCTCCATGGTGTCTTTGTTATCTGTTTGGTGTTTGTAATCTCAGAGTGAAAAGTGATTCCTCAGAAGAAACCAAGACACAGAGTTATTTTTGATATTCTATTTATAGTAAGTGAACATCATAATTTAAAAATGTAACAGATGAAACTGTCTTTCTACCATTTGGGATGAAGAAACAGGTATTCCAAAGTGGGAGAGAACAGAGATATACCTGAAAGACATGCAGTGTTTGCTTGTTTTTCCTCATGAGAAGAATGTCTATTACTGAAATTCCAGACATCTACTTTCTCTCTCACAGAATGTACTTTCCATCTCATCCTTTTGTCTGTACATCATTGAGAAGCCTAAAAACACTGAGCAGCAAAAGCCAGGTCAAAAAATTCAGAGAGCAAAGATTTCTGGAAAATAATATATAATACACATGTCACCTCTGATAACCCAAAATGCTCACATTTCTCATCATACTCATAATACATTCAGGCTTTTTCTTACATAAGCATTTCCATAGGATAAGAATTTCTTGCATAATAAAACTTGTTTCTTAAGAAGCTTTCAGATATACTAAGAGAAGGTTCACTTCTGATTTTAGTTGTCTTGCAAAATTGAACATTTTCTAACCATAAAACATTGATGGAATTGCTGAACACTATAATTTCAACTTGTGGAGCAGCAAAAATAAGAAAAAGAAACAAAAATGTTCAAGTCTTCTACAAATATAATGTTAACTAACAGTTGATTAATTAATGACAAAATGAATCTCAAACCTGACAACAAACTATCTCAACTACTTCAGTATATTAGTAGTTACTTCTAGATAAACTTCAGGATTGAATATTGAATCTCAAGTATAACTCTTGGAATAAAATGATTCTCCATTTAGCCACCTTAAAAATTAAAAGTAACATTTTCCTTGGAATAAAATGATTTTCCATTTAGGCACCTTAAAAAATTAAAAGTAACATTTTCCTTTTAGCACAAAACTTTGTCTTTTTTTCCTTTCTAAATCTTTCTGAAATAAAAACCTAATGATGTGGCTTGGGATATCACTACTATCATAGTTCCAAAATTCACGTTGTTTAATTTTGTATGTGGAGAAATGAGAGTACATATAATAATGGAAAGATTGATGACCCAAAGAAGTGCAAAACAAGTAGGTAAAAGAGGAACTACTCTTCCTATTTTAAAAGTACAAAAAAGTTATTTTACAAATCAACTCATTTAATAAAGGACAAGTAGTCATAGCAGTTAATAAGACTAGTGTTGTCATAATGTGTTTGAATATTATAGAAAGGTAATGAACATGTTAACATCTTGGTTTGTGTATCTAGGAAACAGAGATAATACTCAACATTTCAGGAACGACCTAAAAATCGACTGTATGCAGAAAGTGGTCAGTGTTGCTTAAGGTAGGATAAAAACCACACAAAAAAGGTGTTTACTGTATGATTGACATGTAGATGTTATAAATAGGCATTGAGGAAAATAAAGACAGTCAATAAGAAAATATCAACAAAATTTATTTATTTATTTATATTTATGTTCTGCAACTTTCATACTTCCTTCAATTATTTTCTATAAAATATATTCTAGATTATTTGTGCTTTATCAAAAATGAAGAATTAGAACAGCCAAGGTGACTTGCAACATAAAAACCTTACTATAAATCTCATAAAGATTTTGATTGATCCTGTGTTCTCTAAAGAGGATAAATAAAAAACAAAGAATTAAGTCCATCATTCTTCCTCTCTTCGATACCGAAAGACTAACTAAGATTACTTGGAGTGACAAAGCTCTCTATAGCCAGGTGACACAGCAGACAATCCTGAGAGCACAGATGAGACTACCACTTCTGTTCACATTCCTGGCCCACGAGGAAACCCCCTGGAACCCTCTGGACACAGAAACCAAGGAGCAGTCTGGGACAGAATCCTTATGGTTTCTGCCTGGACCTGGAGTTGACCCTGTAACACAGCTCTCTCTACCCAGATCCCTCTGGGAGAAAGCCAGTCTCCAGGACTGCTGACACACAGGATTACAGGAGGGACAGGCCACTGTTAGAAACAGCAAGAACAGCTAACACAAAACATAAGCAGATGGCGAGAGGCAAGGAAAAGAACATAAGCAACAGAAACCAAGGCCACAAGGCATCATCAGAACCCAGTTGCCCCACCGACTATAGCAAGCCCTAGATACACCAACAAACTGGAAAAGTAAGATTTTGGTTTAAAATCAGAAATCATAATGATGTTAGAGTACGTTAAGAAGGACATGAGCAGCAAGCGCAAGGTCCTGGGTTGGGTCCCCAGCTCCGGAAAAAAAAAAAAAAAACAAACAAAGAAGGACATAAGCAACTTCCTTAAAGAAATACAGGACAACGCAGGTAAACAAGTAGAAACCCTTAAGGAGGAAACACAATGGGTATATGCCCAAGAGAGGTATAGCTGGATCCTCAGGCAGTTCAATGTCCAATTTTCTGAGGAACCTCCAGACTGATTTCCAGAATGGTTGTACCAGTCTGCAACCCCACCAACAATGGAGGAGTGTTCCTCTTTCTCCGCATCCTCGCCAGCATTTGCTGTCACCTGAGTTTTTGATCTTAGCCATTCTCACTGGTGTGAGGTGAAATCTCAGGGTTGTTTTGATTTGCATTTCCCTGATGACTAAAGATGTTGAACATTTCTTTAGGTGTTTCTCAGCCATTCGGCATTCCTCAGCTGTGAATTCTTTGTTTAGCTCTGAACCCCATTTTTTAATAGGGTTATTTGTCTCCCTGCAGTCTAACTTTTTAAGTTCTTTGTATATTTTGGATATAAGGCCTCTATCTGTTGTAGGATTGGTAAAGATCTTTTCCCAATCTGTTGGTTGCCGTTTTGTCCTAACCACAGTGTCCTTTGCCTTACAAAAGCTTTGCAGTTTTATGAGATCCCATTTGTCGATTCTTGATCTTAGAGCATAAGCCATTGGTGTTTTGTTCAGGAAATTTTTTCCAGTGGAACAAATGAAACTCAAGACGGATGATCAAAATGTGAATGCTTCACTCCTTCTTTAAAAGGGGGAACAAGAATACCCTTGACAGGGAATAGAGAGGCAAAGATTAAAACAGAGACAGAACGAACTCCCATTCAGAGCCTGCCCCACATGTGGCCCATATATATATACAGCCACCCAATTAGACAAGATGGATGAAGCAAAGAAGTGCAGAAGTGTAGATCTCTCCTGAGAGACACAGCCAGAATACAGCAAATACAGAGGCGAATGCCAGCAGCAAACCACTGAACTGAGAATAGGACCCCCGTTGAAGGAATCAGAGAAAGAACTGGAAGAGCTTGAATGGGCTTGAGACCCCATATGTACAACAATGCCAAGCAACCAGAGCTTCCAGGGACTAAGCCACTACCTAAAGACTATACATGGACTGACCCTGGACTCTGACTTCATAGGTAACAATGAATATCCTAGTAAGAGCACCAGTGGAAGGGGAAGCCCTGGGTCCTGCTAATACTGAACCCCCAGTGAACTAGACTGTTGGGGGGAGGGCGGCAATGGGGGGAGGGTGGGGAGGGGAACACCCATAAGGAAGGGGAGGGGGAGGGGGATGTTTGCCGAAACCGGAAAGGGAATAACACTAAGAAATGTATATAAGAAATATTCAAGTTAATAAAAAAAAAAAAAAAAAAGAAAAAAAAAAAAAAAAATTACAGGAAAACACAAACAAACAGGTTGACGGAATTGAATTAAACAATCAAAGCTCTAAAAATGGAAAAGGAAACAATAAAGAAATCACAAGGGGAGACAACCCTGGCGATAGAAAACCTAGGGAAGAGATAAGGAGTCACAGATGCAAGCATCACCAAGAGAATACAAGAGACAGAAGAGAGAATCTCTGGGCCAAAGATACAAAAGAAAACATTGACACAACTGTTAAAGATAATGTAAAACACAAAAAGTATCTAACCCAAAATATCCAGGAAATCCAGGACACAATGAAAAGATCAAACCTATGGATAATAGGTATAGAAAAGAGCAAAGACTCCCAACTTAAAGGGCAAGTAAATCTTCAACAATATTATAGAAGAAAACTTTCTTAATCTAAAGAAAGAGAGGCCCATAAACCTACAAGAAGCCTACGAAAGTCCAAATAGATTGGATTGGAAAAAAAATTTCTGCCTTCACATAATGCTCAAAATACCAAATGCTTAAAACAAAGAAAGGACACTAAAAGCAGTAAGAGAAAAACATCAAGTAACACATAAAGGTAGACCTATCAGAATTATACCAGACTTCTCACCAGAGACCATGAAAGCCAGGAGATCCTCGGCAGATGTCATCCCAAGGGGAACACAAATGCAAGCCCAGGGTACTATATCCAGAAAAACTCTCAATTAACACAGATAGAGAAACCAAAATACTCCCTGACAAAACCAAATTTACACAATATCTTTCCACAAATCCAGTCCTACAAAGGATAACATATGGAAAACTCCAACGCAAGGAGGAAAACTACACCCTAGAAAAAGCAAGAACATACTCTTCTTGAAACAAACACAAAAGAAGGTAGCCACACAAACATAATTCCACCTAATAACAAAAAGAACAAGAAGCAAAAATCACTATCCATTAATATCTCTTAACATCAATGGACTCAATTCCCTCCCCAAAAAGATAAAGACTAACAGACTGCATACATAAAGAGGACACAGCATTTTGCTGCATACAGAAAACACACCTGAAAAACAATTTTCCAAGCAAATACTCCCTAGAAACAAGCTAAAGTAGCTATTCTAATATCAAATAAAATCGACTTTGAACCAAAAGTTATCAAAAAAGATAAGGAAGGACATTTAATATTCATCAAAGGAAAAATCCACCAAGATGAACTCTCAATCCTGAATATCTATGCTCCAAATGCAAAGGCACCTATATTCATAAAAAAAACCTTACTAAAGATCAAAGTACACATTCCACCTAACACAATAATAGTGGGAGATTTCAACACCCCACTCTCATCAATAGATAGATCAAGGAAATAAATTAAACAGAGACTTAGAGAAACTAACAGAAGCTACAAACCAAACAATTTAACAAATATTTATAAAACACTTCATCCTAAAACAAAAGGATAAAACTTCTTCTCAGCTGCTCATGGTACCTTCTCCAAAATTTACCGTATAACTGGTCACAAAACATGCTTTAACAGATACAATAAGAAAGAAATCATCCCATGCATCCTATCAGATCACAATGGACTAAGGCTGGTCTTCAATAACAACAAAACCAACAAAAAAACCCTACATACACATGGAAGGAGAACAACTCTCTACTCAATGATAACTTTGTCAAGGAAGAAATAAAAAAAGAAATGGAAGACTTTTTAGAATTTAATGAAAACAAAAGCAAAATATACCCAAACTTATGGGACACAATGAAAGTAGTGCTAAGAGAAAAATTCACAGCTCTGAGTTCCTCCAAAAAGAAACAGGAGAGAACATACACTAGTAGTTGACAGCACACCTCAAAGCTCTAGAAAAAAAAAAAAAAAAGGAGCAAATAGGGGCTGGAGAGATGGCTCAGTGGTTAAGAGCACTGGATGCTCATTCTGAGGTCCTGAGTTCAATTCCCAGCAACTCACAATCATCTGTAATGGAATTCAATACCCTCTTCTGGTGAGTCTGAAAACTGCTACACTGTACTCATACAAGTAAAATAAATTAAAAAAAAAAGGAAATACACACAAGAGGAATAGATGCCAGGAAATAATCAAACTCAGGGTTGAAATCAACCAAGTAGAAACAAAATGAACTGTACAAAGAATCAACAAAACCAGGAGATGGTTCTATGAGAAACTCAAGAAGATAGATAAACCCATAGCCAGACCAACCAGAAGGCACAGAGAGAGCATCCAAATTAACAAAATATGAAATGAAAAGGGAGACATAACAACAGAATCTGAGGAAATTCAAAAAATCATCAGATCCTGATACAAAAGCCTATATTCAATAAAACTGGAAAATCTGGAGGAAATGTACAATTTTCTATACAAATACCAGGTACCAAAGATAAATCAAGATCAGATAACCCATCTAAAAACTCTCATAACTCCTAAAAATTAAAGTAGTCATTAAAAGTCTCCCAACCTAAAAAAAGTCCAGGACCAGATGGGTTTAGTAAAGAATTCTATCAGACCTTCATAGAAGACCTAATACCAACTCTCCATACTATTCCACAAAATAAAAATAAAAGGAACACTACCCAAGTCCTCCTATGAAGCCACAATTACTCTTATACCTATACCACACAAAGACCCAACAAAAAATAAGAAAATTTCAGACCAATTTCCCCCATGAATATCAATGCAAAATTACTCAATAAGATTCTCACAAACCAAATGAATACAAGAACACACCAAAGACCATCCATCATGATCAACTAGCTTACGTCATTAAGACAAAATGGCAATCAACAGATTGGGAAAAGATCTTTACTAATCTTACATCACATAGAGGGTCAATGTAATATATACAAAGAACTCAAGAAGTTAGACTCCTGAGAATCAAATAACTCTATTAAAAATGGGGTACAGAGCTAAAGAACAAATTCTCAACTGAGGAATATCAAATGGCTGAGAAGCACCTAGAAAAATGTTCAACAACCTTAGTCATCAGGGAAATGCAAATCAAAGAAACCTGAGATTTCAACTCACACCAATCAGAATGGCAACAATCAAAAACTTGGGTGACAACAGATGCTGGTGAGGATGTGAAGAAAGCGGAACAATCATCCATGATTGGTGGGATTACAAGCTGGTACAACCACTCTGGAAATCTGTCTGGACGTTCCTCAGAAAATTGGATATAGTACTACTTGAGGATCCAGCTATACCACTCCTGGGCATATACACAAAAGATGTTCCAACATATAACAAAGACACATGCTCCACTATGTTCATAGCAGCCTTATTTATAATACCCAGAAGCTGGAAAGAACCCAGATGCCCTTCAATAGAGGAATGGATACAGAAAATGTGGTACAATTACACAATGGAGTACTACTCAGCTATTAACAATGACTTCATGAAATTCATAGGCAAATAGATGGAACTAGGAAATATTATCATGAGTGAGGTAACTCATTCACAATAAAAACACACATGATATGCACTCACTGGTAAGTGAATATTAGCCGGGATTACCAGAAACAATCCACAGACCATATGGAGCTCAGGAAAGATCACCAAAGTGTGAATGTTTCTTCAGCCCTTCTTAGAAGGGGAAACAAAAATATTCATAGGTGGAGATATGGAGTCAAATTATGGCACAGAGACTGAAGGAAAGGTCATTCAGAGCCTGCCCCACATGGTGATCCAGCCCATATACATACAACCACCAAACCCAGACAATATTCTGTATGCCAAATAGTACATGCTGACCAGAGCCTGATATGGCTGTCTCCTGAGAGGCTCGGTCAGAGCATGACAATTACAGAGGCAAATGCTCCAGCCAACCATTAAACTAAGGACGGGGTTCCCATTGTAGGAGTTTGAGAAAAGATTGAAGGAGTTTTCAGGGGTTTGCAACCCCATAAGGACAATAATACCAACCAACCAGAGCTCCCAGGGACTAAACCACTACCCAAAGAGTACACATGGACAGAGCAGTGACTCCAACTGCATATGTAGAGGATGGCCTTGTTGGGCACCAATGGGAGGAGAACCCCTGGTCCTGCCAAGGATGGATCCTTCAGTTTAGGGGAATGTCAGGGCGGGGTGGGGAGGAGGGAAGGGGTGGGTGTTTGGTGAGGGGGAACACCCTCAAGAAGAAAGGGGAGAGGACATCGGATATGGAAATTTAAGGATGGGAAACCGGAAAAGGGAAAAACATTTGAAATATAAGTAAGTAAGTAAGTAAGTAAGTAAGTAAATAAATAAATAAATAAATCCAATTAAAGAAAAGATTACTTCAGCATATACATCTGCTATATTGAAAGAATTTGCCAAACTCATAAGCATAGCGTTGGCATTAGACTACTCCAGTCTAATAAACTACAAGTGGACAACTTCAACCATGTAAGGACACTTTTTTGTTTATGTGTTTTCATAATTCCTAGTCCTGAGGAATTACTTTTTTACTCACAGAGAAAGTACTAGAGCTAGAGTTACTTTTCTTGTGAAAGTGTTGTCCTTGCTTGCTATTTGTAGCCTTGCAGAGCAAACACTAGCCCTTCTGTGGGCAAAATGAATCCTTACCTTGTCTAATTTGAATAATGCCAGGGAAAAGACATGCACTTAGGCATACTGAATCTTTAAATGAATTTAGACATACCAAATAATTTCTAATCAACAGTGCAG
Source organism: Rattus rattus (assembly GCF_011064425.1). Taxonomy (NCBI): domain Eukaryota; kingdom Metazoa; phylum Chordata; class Mammalia; order Rodentia; family Muridae; genus Rattus; species Rattus rattus. Next base: position 218,277,679 of record NC_046156.1, read on the forward strand.
AATAATAATTGTGTTCCTAATTCTTGTGTGTGGTCCTAATTTTAAAAACCCTCCTACAAAAACCTCAAGACTAATTGTGAAACAAATGTTGTTATGAAATAAAAGGGAAGACAAGCATAAATTACTAGTAATACTTTAAGGTGTAAGCCACACATTTTGCTTGCCGCCCATCCCTGTCCCTGCCCTCCCTCCTAGAACAACTACAAGGGTCAGAGAATGACTGTTTGGATGTTGCTATTCCTAGGCTTTTCTTACGGAAGGCAACTCTCCCAGAAAGAGACACTAAAGGGGTCTTTTACATCTACTGTGACATGCAAAGTCATAGACTGAGCCAGTTAATGTATCTCTATTCATAGAGAAAACAGATTTGCTTATTCTTGGGGTCAAACTGTAGGCCTCACTCTCATTGTAGAATCAAAAAAAGTTTACACTTCAAAGGATCCTTAGGTATTATCTAATACAACCTTCTCATAGTTTCCAAGATTAAAGAACTTAGCAAAGCTAAAAAGCAACCTCTTACCACTGCAGTTTTGAAACCTTAGAAATACTTACGAGCATGTAAAGACTATTGAGTCTTCCCTTTAGAAGCTAACAAAGACTTTATGAAAAAGTCAAGTGTTATGGAGGGAGCTACAAAATTTATTCTAGACTTTAAATCCCCTAAATGCGTACTTCTACACTAAAATACAGAGTATCAACTTAACTAAAATTTACTACTCAAAACATCTGTCTTCCCCAAATATTTAGAAAAGTATATTTCAAATGTGGAAGAAATAATATAATTTTAAAATTAAAATGTCCTTAATAATTCTAAACTAAGATATAGAAAAATGATTTTCCTGAACCAGGGATCAAATCCAAACACATATAAAGATGATCTGACCTTCCAAAGAACAAATCTAGTTTTAATCAAAATGATAACTTAAAATCTAAAGATTTCTGGAAACTTTTTATTATGATCTTCATGATACTCTGTTATGCTTGCAGACAGGAACATGTTGTCCTCTAAGAGACTCTATCCAACAGCTGACTCAGAGAGATGCAGACACCCACAGCCAAACAGTAGATGGAGCCTAGGCCTCTTAAGGAAAAATAGGAGGAAGGATTGCAGGTCCAAAGTGATAGGAACTGCACAGGAAGACTAACAGAGTCAACTAACCTGGACATTGGGGCTCTCTGAGACTGAACCACCAACCAAATGGGCTGAACCTAACTTCCCCAAACATATGTAGCAGATGTGCAGTTTGGTCTTCATGTGGTCTGAACAACTGGAGCAGGGCCTATTCAAAAGCTGATGCCTATCTATAGGATGTGTTCTTCTAGCGAGGCTACGGTGACTGGCTTCAATGGGAGAGAAAGAACCTACCTCATGGGTACTTGATGTACCAGGGTAGGGAAATACCCAGGGGCCCTACTCCAATCTGCAAAAACAAACCAACAACAACAAAAACAAAACAAAACAAAAAACACCAAGAAAAAAACAAGACACACTGAATAGCTGATATAGCAGCTCAACTCTTTACTATGGAGGCAGAGACAGGTAAATTGCAGACATATAAGAAGTTAATGTCTGGCATGGGCTACACAGTGCTACTATTTAATAACAGTGATAACAATAATAAAAATAAAAGATTTTCTGCAAAGCAGTATTTTTTTTTCTGGAAAAGATCACTAAAACCATTACATTAGCATCATTTCCTTCAAATAACAAAAAGTACCCATAGATGCTCCAAGGAATCTATGTCAATGTAAAAGACAAAACTTTTACCAAACACCAGATGATGAAGGAAGGAAGGAAGGAAGGAAGGGAGGAAGGAAGGAAGGAAGGAAGGAAGGAAGGAAGGAAGGGAGGAAGGAAGGAAGGGAGGAAGGAAGGAAGGAAGGAAGGAAGGAGGAAGGGAGGAAGGGAAGGAAGGGAAGGAAGGAAGGAGGGAGGGAGGAAGGAAGGGAGGGAGGAAGGAAGGAAGGAAGGGGGAAGGGAGGAAGGAAGGAAGGAAGGAGGGAAGGAAGGAAGGAAGGAAGGAAGGGAGGAAGAAGGAAGGGAAGGAAGGAGGGGGGGGAGGGGAGGAAAGGAGGGAGGGAGGGAGGAAGGAGGGGGGAGAAAGGGGGGGGGGGAGGGAGGGAGAACGAGAGAACAAAGGAGGGAGGAAGAGGGGAAGGAAAGAAGGGAGTAAGGAGGGGAGGAAGGAAGAGAGAGAGGAAGGGAGGAAGGGGGAGGGAGGAAGGAGGAGGAAGGGAAGGAGGGAGGGAAGGAGGAAAAGAGAAGGGGGGGAGGGGAAGGGGGGAGGGGGAAAGGCAAGGAAGGAAGGGAGGGAAGGAAGGAGGGGAGGAGGAAGGAAGGAGGAGGAGGGGAGGAAGGGAGGGGAGGAAGGAAGGAAGGAAGGAAGGAAGGAAGGAAGGAGGAGGAAGGAAGGAGGGAGAAGGAAGGAGGGAGGAGGGAGAAGGAAGGAAGGGGAAGGGAGGGAGGAAGGAAGGAGGGGAGGAAGGAAGGGAGGAGGGAGGAGGAGGAGGGAGGAGGGAGGAAGGAGGGAAGAAGGAAGGAGGGGAAGGGAAGGAGGAAGGAGGGAAGAGGGAGGGAGGAGGAAGGAAGGAAGGGAGGAAGGGAGGAAGGAAGGAAGGGAGGAAGGGAGGAAGGGAGGAAGGGAGGAAGGGAAGGAGGGAGGGAAGGGAGGAAGGAAGGAGGAAGAAAGGAAGGAGGAGGGGAGGAAGGGAGGAAGGGAGGGAGGGAGGGGGGGGGGGGAGGGAGGGAGGCAGGAAGAGAGGGGAGGAGGGAGGGAGGGAGGGGAGGGAGGAGGAGGAGGAGGACATGGAAGAAATTATTGAAACCCAGGAAGCCCTCTCTATGAAGCTGTGGAAACATTACCTACTCAAGAACAACTTTGTAAGACCAACTTTTCTGCTGCAAGCGACCTGACTGGTGGGCTCGGGACACACAGAGGCAAAATTCCTCTAGGACCAGACACTTCTGGTTTTTAGCAGGAGCCCCAATCTCGCGCTCCCTGCCTCCAGCTCACTGCTCCCAAACCCCGTGGGAGAGAGAGCTCACTGCCAGGACAGGTGGGCACTCCTGAGACTGCAGAGCGGAAGAGACCACCAACACTGCCCACCCCTGCCCACATCCCTGGCCCAAGAAGAAACTGTATAAGGCCTCTGGGTTCCCTTGGATAAGGGCAAAGGAGCAGCAAGCCCGCTGCATCTGAGACACCACTGGAACCTGAAGGGACCAACCAGATAAACAGTTCTCTGCACCAAATCCCGTGGGAGGGAGAGCTAAACCTTCAGAGAGGCGGACACGCCTGCGAAACCAGAAGAGACTGCTCTCTGCACACATCTCTGACGCCAGAGGAAAACACCAAACGCCATCTGGAACCCTGGTGCAAGGAAGATCCCGGAAAGGGCAACACAGATCTTCCTGGTTGCTGTCCCCATGGAGAGCTCATAAGCAACACCCCACGAGCAAACTTGAGCCTCGGGACCACAGGTAAGACAAACCTTCCTGCTCCAAGCGACCTGCCTGGTGAACCCAAGACACAGGCCCACAGGAACAGCTGAAGACCTGTAGAGAGGAAAGACTACACGCCCGAAAGCAGAACACTCTGTTCCCATAACTGGCTGAAAGAAAACAGGAAAACAGGTCTACAGCCTCCTGACACACAGGCTTATAGGACAGTCTAGCCACTGTCAGAAATAGCAGAACAAAGTAACACTAGAGATAATCTGATGGCGAGAGGCAAGTTTATAGAACCCAAGCAACAGAAACCAAGACTACATGGCATCATCGGAGTCCAATTCTCCCACCAAAGCAAACACGGGATATCCAAACACACCAGAAAAGCAAGATCTAGTTTCAAAATCATATCTGATCATGATGCTGGAGGACTTCAAGAAAGACGTGAAGAACTCCCTTAGAGAAACACAGGAAAACATAAATAAACAAATAGAAGCCCATAGAGAGGAATCGCAAAAATCCCTGAAAGAATTCCAGGAAAACACAATCAAACAATTGAAGGAATTAAAAATGGAAATAGAAGCAATAAAGAAAGAACACATGGAAACAACCCTGGATATAGAAAACCAAAGGAAGAGACAAGGAGCCATAGATACAAGCATCACCAACAGAATACAAGAGATGGAAGAGAGAATCTCAGGAGCAGAAGATTCCATAGAAATCATTGACTCAACTGTCAAAGATAATGTAAAGCAGAAAAAGGTACTGATCCAAAGCATACAGGAAATCCAGGACTCAATGAGAAGATCAAACCTAATGATAATAGGTATAGAAGAGAGAGAAGACTCCCAGCTCAAAGGACCAGTAAATATCTTCAACAAAATCATAGAAGAAAACTTCCCTAACCTAAAAAAAGAGATACCCATAGGCATACAAGAAGCCTACAGAACTCCAAATAGATTGGACCAGAAAAGAAACACCTCCTGTCACATAATAGTCAAAACACCAAATGCACAAAATAAAGAATATTAAAAACAGTAAGGGAAAAAGGTCAAGTAACACATAAAGGCAGACCTATCAGAATCACACCAGATTTTTCGCCAGAGACTATGAAAGCCAGAAGATCCTGGACAGATGTCATACAGACCCTAAGGGAACACAAATGCCATCCCAGGTTACGGTATCCAGCAAAACTCTCAATTAACATAGATGTAGAAAACAAGATATTCCATGACAAAACCAAATTTACACAATATCTTTCTACAAATCCAGCGCTACAAAGGATAATAAATGGTAAAGCCCAACATAAGGAGGCAAGCTATACCCTAGAAGAAGCAAGAAGCTAATCATCTTGGCAACAAAACAAAGAGAAGAAAAGCACACAAACATAACCTCACATCCAAATATGAATATAACAGGAAGCAATAATCACTATTCCTTAATATCTCTCAACATCAATGGTCTCAACTCCCCAATAAAAAGACATAGATTAACAAACTGGATACGCAACGAGGACCCTGCATTCTGCTGCCTACAGGAAACACACCTCAGAGACAAAGACAGACACTACCTCAGAGTGAAAGGCTGGAAAACAACTTTCCAATCAAATGGTCGGAAGAAGCAAGCTGGAGTAGCCATTCTAATATCAAATAAAATCAATTTTCAACTAAAATTCATCAAAAAAGATAAGGAAGGACACTTCATATTCATCAAAGGAAAAATCCACCAAGATGAACTCTCAATCCTAAATATCTATGCCCCAAATACAAGGGCACCTACATACGTAAAAGAAACCTTACTAAAGCTCAAAACACACATTGCACCTCACACAATAATAGTAGGAGATTTCAACACCCCACTCTCATCAATGGAAAGATCCTTGGAAACAGAAATTAAAACAGAGACGTAGACAGACTAAGAGAAGTCATGAGCCAAATGGACTTAACAGATATTTATAGAACATTCTATCCTAAAGCAAAAGTATATACCTTCTTCCCAGCTCCTCATGGTACTTTCTCCAAAATTGACCATATAATTGGTCAAAAAACGGGCCTCAGCAGGTACAGAAAGATAGAAATAATCCCATGCGTGCTATCAGACCACCAAGGCCTAAAGCTGGTCTTCAATAACAATAAGGGAAGAACGCCCACATATACATGGAAGTTGAACAATGCTCTACTCAACGATAACCTGGTCAAGGAAGAAATAAAGAAAGAAAGTAAAGACTTCTTAGAATTTAATGAAAATGAAGGTACAACATACCCAAACTTATGGGACACAATGAAAGCTGTGCTAAGAGGAAAACTCATAGCTCTGAGTGCCTGCAGAAAGAAACAGGAGAGAGCATATGTCAGCAGCTTAACAGCACACCTAAAAGCTCTAGAACAAAAAGAAGCAAATACACTCAGGAGGAGTAGAAGACAGGAAATAATCAAACTCAGAGCTGAAATCAGCCAAGTAGAAACAAAAAGGACCATAGAAAGAATCAACAGAACCAAAAGTTGGTTCTTTGAGAAAATCAACAAGATAGATAAACCCTTAGCCAGACTAAGAGGAGGACACAGAGAGTGTGTCCAAATTAACAAAATCAGAAATGAAAAGGGAGACATAACTACAGATCCAGAGAAAATAAAAAAAAATCATCAGATCTTACTATAAAAGCTTATATTCAACAAAACATGAAAATCGGCAGGAAATGGACAATTTCCTAGACAGATACCAGGTACCAAAGTTAAATCAGGAACAGATAAACCAGTTAAACAACCACATAACTCCTAAGGAAATAGAAGCAGTCATTAAAGGTCTCCCAACCAAAAAGAGCCCAGGTCCAGACGGGTTTAGTGCAGAATTCTATCAGACCTTCATAGAAAACCTCATACCAATACTATCCAAACTATTCCACAAAACTGAAAC